>NC_064811.1:103117527-103333631 GCF_023721935.1 Panthera uncia
GGAGGAGGAGGAGGAGGAGGAGGAGGAGGAGGAGGAGGAGGAAGATGGAGGGGGAGGGGGAGGAAGGGGGGAGGAAGAAGAAAGAAAGAGAAACTGAATCTTACTTGACTAAGGAGAAAATTAGAAACAAGAAGCCCATGGCATATTATCTGAAATGTGTGGTATATAATTTTTCTTATACTAACTGTGTAATAAGATCTATGTAGTTCTCTTTTTACCGTGTGGAGCCTTTTTTAATGTGATGATCAGGGGCCAGCCAATGTTTGAACGGTACACTCGGAAGGGACAACTAAAGAGAGTGCTATCAAGAAATTCTTTGTAAAATGTGGTGAGGAACAGAGGAAACCAACACTACTACCAGTTGAATAGTTACCAGACACATTGAGTGGTTCGGGAGAGTGAGTACCCAGGAGGACATGTGGCTCTAGTTAGAGGATATTGGCTGGTGTCTGGCCAAGGGACAACAGGTAGGGGGCCAAAGGAATAAATATCTGACGTGTCTCTCTTCCTCTGATTGCTTACATGTGCCTCCTGTTGCCTAAACCCAACCAGAAGCCAAAGGGAAAGGGAATTTGGCTGATACACATTATAGAAGCTATAATGTCCAGTGCTAGAAGAGGGTAGAGAAGGTGGAGAGTAGGTCTGAAGGGGATAAAGGAGAATATAGGGCACACTTAGAAAACATTTTGTAGTTGTCAAGTCTTAAATTAAGGCGAGGTGGGTGGGAGAAACCCGGTAGAGTCGAGTCCGGTTCCTGGAACACTTAAACCTAGTCATCAGCAACTTTCATAGAAAAATTGCTTTAACAGGACTTACTTCTTCCTAGCTTTATTTCAACATTCAAGGGGCATTTCCTAGGCTCTGAAAAATCAGAATTCTGCCTTAAGTATTCTGGGAAAAAACCTCCAGTTCTGAGATTTCTTTTTTTCTTTCACATTGATCAATATACCAACAAATATTAATTAGGTTGTGTAAAAAGAGAAAAGATATGTTTGAGCCAATAAAAGCCCATATTTAGTCTGTCAGAGATTAAAAAAAAACAACAACAAACCAATTCTTTGTATAATATTATAAAACAATCATCTCAGGGGCCCCACATATATCACGCATCTATTTTTATGCAGAGTAATTAATCGTATATTCTGCCCTAAAGAAAATTTACTTGGAAAGTACAATTTGCTCACTGTTCATATCTTTTTTGAAAGATAAAATGTGGCAAAAAGTTCTGTATGAAGAAGAGATACAAGTACCACACTGTCTTGAAAAAATCCTTTCACTTTCGTCAAGGTTCTTACTATCTTCCTGGCATTTTTCAAAAGACACACAAAACTTCCTGAGAATTTATGTTTTGGTCCTTTAAATCAATCTTACTATAGAACTTGACAGAGCATTTTATCAGTAACTTCAAAAAGTGAGAAATTTTAAGTCAAACGTGACCGATCCTTTTCTCCTTTTTTGTTCAAACCCTAGGCTGTCATGTTAATACAAGATGAGTCCCTGCGGATGAGACCATGATGCACTTACCACTCTCTGATGATTCCTGGGTATTTGATAGAGAGTTCTTCTCAATTCTAATCAGAGAAACACATAGAACATGTTTCTGTGTTTTGTTGCTTTCTCAGCAGTTTCGCCCACCTCTCTACTTTCTAGGTCAGTTGAAGCAGGCTTGGTGTCTCTTTCCACTTGGCAGCAAGCAGTATTGGAGTCCTGAAAGTTTACAGACGAAGGGGGAAAAGAGCAATCTTTTCCTGGAATTAATCACGTTGCAGGTGTTCCCATCCTATCCTCTAAAGATATCATTTCTTTGGTCTCCTCATGCACGGGACTATCTGAACAATATTCTGTAGATTTGGGCTGCTTTACTCGAAATGTGTACAGTTACATCAAACTATGATCTTCTGTTAACTAAAAATTTGCTTGGATATCTGAATCGATGCCATATCAGAGTACATGAAAGTAAAATGTGACCACCAGTTTGCTTCTTAGTCTAAACTCAGTTTCAAAATATCACTATGGATTATGTATCAATATGTAGCTGCAGGAGAAAATAGTAATCTTAATAGTAAAAGCTGAAACTATTGGAGGTCCTTTTTTTTTTTTTTTCCTCCAGGATCTGAAAAGAATCACCTGTAATCTGTCTCCTCTTTCTCCATGTAGGGAAGTGAGGATGTTTCCAAGCGATGTGCTACAGATGGGGCCCAGAGCAATGCCTGGCAGTAGGGATTCCAAATCACACAGGTTCTGCCAACCGCGTGACCTCGGAGGGGCACTCCAGGTGCAGCTATCACTGCTGAATTCTAGCAGTTTCCCCACACAATAGCTTAGAAAACACATGCTCTGGAGAGCAGAGCAAGGGCTACTTGGAAACATAGCATCTTTTACTAAAAAGGCATACATCGATGTCACTAATGATTTTATTTATTTGGACAGGGTGACTAGAAGAGAATACACAAGGATGGGAACAAGTCATATCTATAGGGAAAGCTATCTCCCCTCCAGGTTTAGAAAGATGTGTAATGTGCAGGCAACCTATATGAGATGAGGAGAGAAAATTCATTAGCAAATTAATTCTGAGAATCTTTGTAAAGCGCTTATGACAGTGTTTTTGTATGACAATATAGCTTTTATCCTTACTCAAGGTGTCTCAATTAATGGATAATATTGGGGGTCAAATCTCTTTTCCCTCTTTTAATCACTCTTCCACTAGTCTCAGTGCCATTCTGTTTACATATTTACAGAGATAGCAAACACTTTAAGATGCAAATCACGTTCTTAAGGCTTTAGAAGTGTGAGCAAGTTGAAGACAGTACTGGGGAATTTGAAGGGTAGTTTTGTTCAATTGGAATTTCTCACCTTCATCTGTCTGGTCTGATAAAACCAGTAAAAACGTATTGTCTTTTTTCCCTCAAAACCATGATGTCTGATTTTTCTTATAATTGTCATAAAGTGTGTGTTTAAGAGATAAATTGACAAAGGAAATTATTCAATGTATCACAATGGCTACGAGAAACAAGCAAAGGATACAAGTTAAATGTTTAGTAAACTAAGATAAATTTTTGAGAACAGTTGTGTGTAATAATTTAAAATTTTAAGTAGAGAATCTGCAAATATAATTTTTTTTCTAGTGTTATTCCACACATTTAGATTTGGGGAAACTTTTCCTTTCCCTCCCTCCCTTCCTTCCTTCCTTCCTTCCTTCTTTTCCTTCCTTCCTTCCTTCCTTCCTTCCTTCCTTTTCTCTTTTTCCTTCTCCTTCTTCTTTGGTGTAGCAAATGCTTTAATTTTTAAAATCTTTTATTCAACTCAAATGCTAATTTTAATGAAAATCATTTTTTAAATGTAATTTCGTATCTCAATTTAGTACATTGCTCTGGAAACACATTTTTGACGTAGTGCTTCTTATTCTAGAAGACTTAACCTTCCTAAGGAGAATACAGGAGAATGCAACAGCCTCTGTTCTAAATGAGAAATCAGGGAAAACCCACACGAATACTATTACAGTGATAACTATAAAGATTTTATACTGATTGAAGTATTGGCTTTCTCTAAAGGGAATCTTATTTCGTCTGCAGAGCTCACCTTCTCTGGGTGAAACGTGTTGATTTACTTTTGTCTAGAATTTGTTTTAGCTTGCTTGCTTATTCCCCCACCCCCACCCCAACTCCATTCTTAGCACATATTTTGGATTACCTAGAAAAGATTTTAGTAGGAAAATATCATGATTAAAAAAAAAACATTTTAATTAAGGTATAACTCGTATACAGTGAAGTGAACAAATCTTAAATTGCTTTATAAAGTGTTGCAACTGTGTAACTACCAGCCAGATCCATGTACATAACATCGCCATCACCCCAGAAAGCTCCCTTGAGCCTCCTCAGAGTCAACACTCCTAGAAAATAACTACTCTTTGACCTCTGCCATCGGAAAGTTGTTTTTCTGCATTTGAATTTTGTACAAATGGAATCATACACATAGTCTATATTCTGTGTGTGGTATTATTTGCTTCGTATTATGTGATCTTTGAGAGTTTATTCCCTTTGCCAGTTTTTTAAAATGTAACTAAGCTTTAATATACTATTTTAATCTTTTTGAAAGTATCCAGTACAAGTCATAAAACCACTACAAAAAGACCGTGTATTTTGCAATGACATTAGATGATCAATGACATTGATGCTGACTTTGTTTTGCAATTTGTTAATATAAAAAAAAGCTGCTTCAGACCTTCACATTTCATCTACTCACCCATGCCCCATGTCCGTAAGCATCAACTATACCAAAGTCTGGAGAGATCACTTAAGGCTTCAGTGTGACACAGGTAGAATCATTACACATGCACAATTAGCTCAATATTATTTTGATCATGAATTTAGATAGTAAAAATTAGAACAGAACTTGGGTGGTTGTGATGGTTAATTTTATGTGTCAACTTGACCACATATTTGGCCAAACATTCTGGGAATGTCTCTGAGGGTGTTCATGAACTGAGAGTAACATTTGAATTGGTAGACTGAGTAAAGCAGATTGATTTTCCTGTGTGGCTAGGCCTCATCTAATCTCTTGAAGGCCTGAATAGAAGAAAAGGGCCAACCCTCCTGTGAGTAAGCGGGATATCTTCCTGCCTGACACCTTGAGCTGGGACATTGATCTTTTCCTGCCCTCAGAAGCATTGGCTTTTCTTAAATCTGAAGCTTGCCAGCTTTTGGGCCAGAACCACATCATTGACTCTGTTGGGTCTCCAACTTGCCTGTGGGAGATCTTGTGACTTCTCAGCCACCATAATCCTGTAATGAATAATTCCTTATAATGAGTCAATCTCAATCTTTCTATCTCTTCTCTCTGTCAATAGCTAACTAGCTAGCTATCATCTATCATGTAACTACCTATCTAAAACACAGATTCTGTTGGTTCTGTTTCCCTGGAGAACCCTGATTAACAAAAATTTTGATACTGAAAGCGGTTCTAGAGGAAGAGGATTTTAAGGATGATGTTTCTGAATTGGTTCTGGGGTTTCTGGGCTCTTTCATTTGATTAAACACAGCAATGACTTTCCTGTAGGAAAGAGAGCACTGGTAGTCAATGGCATGATCTGGCAATAGAGATATAAAAAACATTAGAATTGGATACTCCTAACCAAGCACTTATGAGAAGCAAGGATCTGGGTGATTGTGTATATGATACTTTCAAACAGTTTTGGCAAACTAATGAATATAGTGAGATTGTCTGGTTATTCCTAATGTTGCTACAAAATGAGGAAAGAAAAGGATGAGTTCATGAATTCGAATTCCCAGCTAAGGCATCACATAAATGATCTGAAGGCTTCTGTGTGTGCCTTGAAGGAGATCCTTATCTCCTGTAGCAGCAGGACTGAGATGATTGAATAAAAAAGAAAAATCCAGAAACATCCTGTGACTCAATGACTTACAACATATATTCAGTTCCTAGCTTTGTAGGGTATCTACTGTTTGAGTGAAGACATTAACTGGAAAGGAATAGTATCTTGAAAGTTGAAATGGAAACATATGGGAAGACCTTGATGAAGCTGGCAACACTGAACCTTTAAATTCTAATGAGTTTTCTTTGCCAGTGAAAGAGGTGCCTCTCAAAGGGGCACATGCACGCCAAAGTTTATAGTAACACTAGCAATAATAGTCAAACTATATGGAAAGAGCCCAAATGTCTATTGACTGATGAATGGATAAAGAAGATGTTATACACATATATAATGGAATAGTACTCAGCCATCAAAAAGAATGAAATCTTGCCATTTGCAACAATGTGGATGGAGCTAGAATGTATGCAAAGCAAACTAAATCAGTTAGAGAAAGACAAATACCAGATGATTTTACTTATGTGTGGAAATTCAGAGACAAACAGATGAACATAGGGAAAGGGAAAAAAAGAGAGAGAGGGAAGCAAACCATAGGGAACAAACTGAAGGTTGATGGAGGCAGGTGGGTGGGGAATGGGCTAAATGGGTGATGGGTATTAAGAAGGGCACTTGTTGGGGTGCCTGGGTAGCTCAGTTGATTAAGTGTCCAACTTAGGCTCAGGTCATGATCTCACAGTTCATGAGTTCAAGACCCACGTGGAGCTCTGTGCTGACAGCTCAGAGCCTGGAGCCTGCTTCAGATTCTGTGTCTCCCTCTCTCTCTACCCCTCCTCCATTCATGCTCTATCTCTGTCTGTCTCTCAAAAATAAATAAATGTTAAAAAAATAAAGAAAACGGAGGGCAGTTGTTTTGATGAGCTCTGACTGTTCTATGTATGTGATGAATCACTAAATTCTACTCTTGAAACCCGTATTGCCCTGGACGTTAGCTAGAATTTAAATGAAAATTTGAAAAAAAAAAAAAAAAAAGAAAAGAAAAGAAAAGGAAGAGGCATCTCTACGACCTTTCTGAAGGTATTAACCCTGCATTGTTTGAAGAAATTGTAATAGTCTCCCTTGAGGCAGTCGCCATGCAAGACAATGCTGGGTTTCTTCAGGACCTACCCTCGCCACCCTTCTTTGCTTCTAGATGTTTCTCTGGAGAACCCTGACTAATAGAGAGGTTGAAATTATTTGGGAAACTGCTTAAACTATTCTCAGCTTTTCTTTAGATTGGCTGATATGTGCTATAAGCTTCAATATCAAAACAATTTCCTGAACAATGTTAACAAAAAAAAATTACAAGTTGGACTAGAGAAAAAATTACTTTTCTATGGGAAGGGTGCCCAATTATGACTAGATATAGAGCAAGTTAGGAAGACAGAATGGGTCAGAATTGAAACATATATTGTGTTCTTCCAAGAAGCATCTATTAAGGAGAGTTGAAAATACAGCCATCCATAGTCAGGCTGGAGGCAAGGTGAACTGAAATGCATTTGAACTGAAAAAAGAATTACTTTGCAAAAGAAAGGTATTATGTAATGGAAATAAAGGATACTGCTTTTTAAAGAAGAATTTCCACATTTGGAAAATTCTTAGAAAAAAAGGTACTAAAATAAACTCAAAAGAGCTATTCAGTAGAGAAGATATTAATTGGATGATATTAATTGGAAGATAGAAATTGGACGATATTAATTGGAAGATAGAAATGGATATTGAATTGGACAATGTCCAATAATTTAATGGATATTATTTTTCTATTAAAAGATTAGTATTCTGGTAATAGTGTGAAAACAAAACAAAACTAACAAAACTACATTTGACAAGTTAGAGGTTAGTGTGAATTAGGAAAAGTCTTAGAGAGTTTTAAAAAGTAGAAAAATTTCAAGGTTTAATCTTAAATCAAGGTAAAATTAAATTACTTAATACATGACACTAATACATGACACTAATCAGGATGGATGTTGGCTATGACTAGGGCAACGTTTCATAGGTTCCCTGCTCTGCTGGGCAATAATCCTTGAGTTATTCAGGGTCATATATGGAAAGTCCTGGGAGGAGAAACAGTATTGAAAGGGGGCAGGGGAACATGGGGCCTCCAAGCAACCAGAATGAAAGTACTTAAATATTTTAACAAGTGTTTTGGCCTTATCTGTGCAGAGTGGTTGAATGTCAGCTGTACCTTAACTTCACTGTTTGCATAATCCTTGCTGGTATTCTTTTTTAGTCATTAGATAAGGAGGAATCTCTAAAGTTGAAACATTCGTTTGCTTTTGAACACCGAAGTCCTTGAACTGGTTTATTTACTGAGATTGAATAAAACCATCCTCTATTACCAGGTGTGTTCTTTTTTAAGTCTTTTCGCCTTTTTTTTTTCCTACATAGTATAAAGAAAAACTTTAGCTCTACTTTGAAACATTTGTTTCTTTGTTAGACATGCTTTGTAACTAATTTGAATATATTCATTAAGTCATTCATCCATAGATGCATTTGTTCCTGCAACTCTTCATGCGTGCATTCAACAGATTTTGAAAAAGCATGAATGTCTCTTCAGTTTTGCTTTTTTAAAAGAATATTTAGATATTCAATTTAGAATATTTTTAGAAAAATATTTAGACTATTTTATGTTTAAAATATTTCTCCAATTATAAAATTAGTATTTTCTCTAAGTGGAAAATATATGGCTAATACAGAAAGGTTTTAATAAAATAAAAACAAATACTCTGGCTCACACTTGATAATACTACTTGGTGGACTTCGATGTTCTTAGAAACAGATCTGTAATTCAAATTGAGTATAAAGTTTTAACTTAATATTTTGACATAAACATGTCATGTGACATTAAAACAGTGAAAGCATTTTAATATCTCATAATATTTCATAGTATGAATGTTTTATCATTCCCCTAGCAGTTCCCATAAGGCTGAACATATAAGTGATTACAAACAGTACTATGATGAATGAATATATTTACACATACATATGCACATGAATTTGAGTATTTACTTAAAAAAATATTTTACGGGAATCTGGATGGCTCAGTCGGCTGAACGTCAAGACTTCGGCTCAGATCATGATCACACAGTTCATGGGTTCCAGCCCCGTGTGGGGCTCTGTGCTGACAACTCAGAGCCTGGAACTTGATTCGGAGTCTGTGTCTCCCTCTCTCTCTGCTCCCCCCGCCCCACCTTTCTCTCAAAAATAAATAAACATTAAATAAAGTTTAAAAAAAGAATATTTTAAATTAGATTTAATAATGAAACATGATGACAAATTTAAGAATCTTGACACATATTACAAAATTTATCTCCAGAAAAGTTACATTAATTCCTATTGCCACCGGTAGGTGATGACTGGTAGGTGATGACTACACTTAGTTTAACTCAGTCTCTACATCCATATTGCATATTATTATCAATAAAATTAAAAAATAGCTTTTTTATTTTTTTGTTATGTGATGACAATTTTTAATCCTAATTGCTTATAAAGAAAGGTGATTTGTGGTGCAATGTTTTCATTCTCTCGTTTTACTATTTTGTTTGCATTCTTATTTTACAAAACAGCTCATTCCCCAGTTCTTTCTAAGTGTTAAATACTGTGATTGGTTTTCAGTTTTCCCCAACAGACCTAAGTCCTTTCTAGGCAAGGCTGTTTTGTAATCTTTCTACTCAAAGATTAGAGGTACTCTATTTGCTTTAAAGTTTATTAATACTTATTTATTTTTGAGACAGACAGTGTGTGAGTGGGAAAGGGGCAGGGAGAGAGACACAGAATCCAAAGCAGATTCCAAAGCAGAATGCACTGCAGGCTCTGAAGTGTCAGCACAGAGCCCAAGGTGGGGACCTGAACCCATGGAGTGATCACCACCTGAGCCAAAGTTGGACGCTTAACAAACTAGGCCACCCAGGCGCTCCAATATATTTGTTTTAAAGGTTGAATCAATCAATGAGTGAATTTGATTGAATAGGTTGCTAATAATTAGATAACAAGGTATTACCGGTCATCTGCTTTTTTGTAGTGTAATATTCCTTCAAATCTTGAAACAGTAAGAGAAAGCTGAGCTACTTTAGCTAGTTCTCCTAGGATATTTTAAGACAAAAAACATGCAGTATTTATTTACTACTGCTCTTGAAGATTTAAGCACAATGTCATTAGAGGGGGGAAAAAAGATGTACAGAAACTGATTCACAAAGTCTATATAGTATCATAAGAACAATATTTGCATTCCAAAAACTCTGGAGTAGTAGTTTCAAAAATATTATATTGTCAATGTAGTGTGCATGTTTTTTATCATATTACTTCAGGATACATTGGTTCAGATTAGACAGCAACTGACTGCTTTCTTTATGCTTTTGGGAAACAACAGCAACCCAAGCTGAAACAGAACAAAACAAAAGAGAATAGAGATTGTATCATCTTTGATTTCTACCTTGTGTTCTAACTCTTTTTCTCAATCATGGCAGTTTTCCTCTCCTTTGTCCTGGGTATATTTAGATTGTAAATAATACTTTTTGAACTGGAACCTCCTGTGTGGTAATGGATTTTCTGGCTCACTCAGAATTTCTTAAAATTTTGACTGCCACTAAAACATACAGAGCACATTTTGATAGACTCTATTGTGACACATGAAGGGATATCATTAGCCAATTTGCCTGTAAGTTGCAGTGCTTAGGTACTTGTTATGGGGCTAAAATAATAATTTTTGAAAAACGTTACAATGACACATATATTGAGCATATGTCAAACATGTATTTCACAAATCAGATAAGGAAGCAGTGAGACAACAAGGCTGCTTCAAAAGAAGGTACACAAGACTAAAACATACAGTCAGTAAAAGGAAAAGGCATCTATTATAGGTTCAGAACTGACTAATGGCCTAAAGGCAACAAAACCATAATCTTTTTTTTTTTCTTATGGTGTAGAAAACATCTGCATCTCTATTTGTCAACATTTATTTGCAATTTATCACTCTTCTACGAATTCAAATCCAACTTTACAAAATTGGACTCCAAGTAAATAGTAAGTTGTACAAAGTTACATATTCTTAGAGCATCTGATGGGGTTGTTAGGTGGGGCTGTTAGAGACTGTTCTTATAAGATATTGAAAATCACACAGAATCTTTTTCATTATTTCCAAGTTTTCAATAGTTTTAATAACATAGGAATTAAATGGACACATACACAATATGAAAATGATCTTGTTCTCATCTTTGACATAAAAGGTGTTTAATATTTTATTCAAAGTTTTGAATCTAAGAGAGAAATACAGCCGATTAAAAAAATGTTCAGACTCTATAAAATTATTTCTCTCTCTAATCTGATAAATATTTTCCAATGGCTTATTAGGAGTCATTATCCAAAAGGATAAAATAGAGATGTGATAGAATATTTGAAGAATTTTAATTTTATTTTGTTTTAAAATCATAAAATATTTTATATACTATAATATCTTTTATTACATGATGTACTAGAAAAATAACAAAATTATATTACTACATAATATAATAGAAAAATAACAACAAGACCTAAATATATAGTATAATCTAATTTATAGAATAGAATTGCTAGTATGGTTAAAATTCCTTGTGTATTTCTTTCCAAATAAAACCAGCTCTCATCTTCAGTTAACTATGAACTTGAATTTTGTGTTTTATAATGCCTTGCTTTTCTTCATAGCATTAATAAAGTGTTAGAATGTATATATATGAATTATAGAAAATATGAATAATATATAACAAATAAATATAACATATATACGTTTTCCCAATATGGCATGCTTTGGACATAGTATAAATGCTATCATAGCATAGATATTATTCTGACATGATTCTTTTCATTCAAATTTATCTTTTTTTTTTTAATGTTTAATTATTTTTGAGAGAGAGAGAGAGCATGAGCGAAGGAAGGGCAGAGAGAAAGAGGGAAACACAGAATGTGAAGCAAGCTCCAGGCTCTGAACTGAGCACAGAGCCTGACACAGGGCTTGAATTCATGAGCCATTAGATCATGACCTGAGCAGAAGTCGGATGCTTAACTGAGCAAGCCAGGTGCCCCTCAAAGGTATCTTTTTAAGATGAACCATGTTAAACTGTTTAGCTCATGTTAATTCTTTGTCATTTGGATTTTTGCTAATTTTTAGCTATAACAAACAATGAAGCCACAGTCATATGCCTATCTTCTTGTACAGTTCTTTGAAAACATACATTCTAGTAGATACATGGGGACCAAGGTTTCATGTATCTTGAATGTTGTTAGATAATTTCCAGTTTTTTTCCAAAGGCTTATACCAACTTACACATCCATCAGCATTGTATAGGGAATCCTCTTGCACCACAGTCTCAACACTAGTTTATTGTCAATGTTTAACCTTGTCAAATTGGTGGGTAGAGAATCAGAACTTCGTTTTAAATTTCTGTTTCTCCAAATATGAAGGTTGTATATATATATTTATGCATTTGCTTTCACTTATGTTTCATCTTTTGTTGAAGAGTTTTTTTTATAAGTGTTTTTTTTTTTTTTTTACTGTTTATTTATTTATTTTGAGAGACAGAGACAAAGCATGAGCAGGGGAGGAGCAGAGAGAGAGAGACACAGAATCCAAAATAGGCTCCCAGCTCCGAGCTGTCAGCACAAAGCCCAACACGGGGCTCGAACTCACAAATCGTGAGATCATGACCTGAGCCGAAGCCGGACGCTCAACCGACTGAGCCACCCAGGCGCCCCTGTTGAAGATTTTTTTTACTTTCTTTTTTTTAATATTTACTTTTTTATTTTGAGAGAGACAGAGAATGCCAGTGGAAGAATGACAGAGAGACAGACACACAGAATCCGAAGCAGGCTCCAGGCTCTGAGCTGTCAGCACACAGCCAGACACGCGCTCAAACCCACGAACTGCAAGATCATGACCCGAAGTGAAGTCAGATACGTAACCAACTAAGCCACCCAGGCCCCCCAGTTTTTTTTACTTTTTTTGACTTTTTTGGTCATTTCCTCATTTTTCTATTTTTTTTTAACTTTTTTCAAAACAAGTTTTTATTTATTAATTTTGAGAGAGAGAGAGAGTGGGGGAAGGACAGAGAGAGAAGAAGAGAGGAAATCCCAAGCAGGCTTAGCTCAGTGCAGAGCCTGATGCGGGGCTTGATCCCATGACCAGGAGATCATGACCTGATCCGATATCAAGAGTTGGACACTTAACTGACTGACCACCCAAGTGCCCTTCTATTTTTTTAAACTTTTTAATTATTTAATGATAGGAGTTCTGGATGTTGTCTGCTACTATTTTTTGTTGGTGGTGGTTATATGTGTCTTTACACAGAAATAGTGTCTTTATACTATCTCTTCAATAACATCATTCGATGATCAGAAACATTCTATTTTAAAACAATTTCAAACTTACAGAAAAGTTACAAGGATAACACAATAAACTCTCCACATTTATCTGATGTTTCCTTAGCACTATCTATATAAATACACATGTTATTATTTGTATTATTCTTGCTGAAACATTTGCAGTTGCAAAGCTATATAATGTACTATCTCTGGGAATCATCATTCACATAAGTCACAGTGAAAATGGTGCTTTTTCTAAATGTGAAGTTCAGTGTTGCTGAGTATGATAAATTTCCTTCCCATGTAAGGCTCTTGTCTAGATTAGTAACTGCTTATTCTGGTAAACAGAAAAACATGATCTGATGCAATGCCAGCATGTAACCCAATGGGACAGCCTGATTCTTACTGAAATGAAATCAGCTAAAAATGAACAGCATGGTTATCATACAGCTAGCATATTTTGCTCCCACGAGCTGAAAATTAAATATTCCAACAGTTTTTGTCTTGGAAGAATTATATCTGAGCTCTACTACATGAACACCGTAGGGATATTTCATTTCAAGTTCCTACCTCTTTATTCTCCTGCCTACTTTCCACATAAATGTGTTCCTGATAGCCTCTTCTGGTTACTAGGAAACCCCAGGAAGCACATAAAGCTATTTGGGAAATGTGGCTGTTGTTTTATTCCTAGAGGTACCATAGTTCAATGTTAGCATGTTGTCCCCAGAGCTGAATGATGAACTTCTTCAGAGTATAACTGACTAAAGTAGTTTATAACCTCATAAAGATCTATTATTGAAGGTTTGCTTGCATTTTGTCTTTCAATTGATTTTTCCTCTTCCTGTTTGCAATGAAAAAATTATCTCATATTCCTTTGATACCAAATTGTTACGTATCTGCGGAAGCTTTATCTACACCAAGTAGGATAGAATGAACAACTAGAGAAAATTGGCGTCTGTTTCATTAATTTCTGCTTGCAGCAATATCTGTGGACATTAATTCTGAAAACCTATTCTAAGTCTCTTTTGGTCCTCCTATTGTTATGGAGAATTTAAGTCTACATCTTTAATTTCTTATCAAGAAAAAAAAATAAATGACAAAGGTATCTAAATCATGAAAGAAATATTAGAAAGAAAAATGTTTCAAAATTATTGTTTATTTATATAGGTGGTAATCTCTATAGTAATGGTTATCCCTGGTGATAACCATTCATGGTGGAAAGAAATCCTTTTAGAGGAAACCAGAACTTGTTAAGTTGGATCATGGACAGAGAAATTCTGTCTATAGACTGTGTTCTCTAAGTTCTGTTTCAAGGAAATGCTAACAGTTCAGGAAAGTTAAGGAGATCTCATTGAAATAGGCCAAAGTTAAAGAGAATAAAGTCTTGAAAGTCACATTATCAATTTGCACATCACTCTTTAATTAGAAGTTAAAGACCTAAATTTTAATAAAATCTGCTCCTCATCTCAGACGTCTGCAAATAATTGAAACTTATTCCCCTTGAGGCTTACACATTGGTAATAGAAAAACACTACTGGATTACCAAGGAGAAAATATACCAAGCGATTCCAGTCTTGTGCTTAGAGTCGAGAGGTCTACAAATTGAAAACTTATCATCATTGTCAGGTTTGGAAGGTCTGGCTTTATCATATTCAGGAAACCAGCAATTTCCTTATACTTCAAAAATAGGTAAAGATCCTTTATGTTGTCTTCTGAAAGGTTATCAGTGCTATTCATTCTTCATTGTGTCGGAAAAAGTCAATCAATTGAAATGTAGTTGGTAATAAGGAGAGAAGGGCTCCAGGGGAAATATAAAATTAATTTCACCCTTTCTCACCTTGTTGCTATCATAAGTAGATCCTACTGCTTGCTGCCAGAGAAAAGAATGGGCTGTCTGGTAGCTACTTACATATCAGAAAAGCATTAAAACAGAGACCACATCACTCAGCAGTATTGTTAGAGATGGAAGCATAGAAGGGGCAGGTTGAAGAGAGATAACTTTTATGTCTTTTGGTCTGACAGTTTGTTTTTGTAATAAATGCATATAGAAAATGTACTTCAGGGGCACCTGGGTGGCTCAGTCAGTTGAGTGTCTGACTTTAGTTCAGGTCATGATCTCACAGTAGTTCCTGAGTCGAGCCCCACATCAGGCTCACTGCTGTCAGCAGAATACAATTCGAATCCTCTGTTTCCCTCTGTGTGGCCCTCTTCCATTCATGCTTTCTCTCTTAAAAATGAATAAACATTTAAAACAAGAAGAAAATGTTCTTCATTGAAAGCTTTTTTCTTCTTTAAAATGTCATAAACATTTTTAAAAGTTTATTTATTTTGAGAAAGACAGAAACAGCACAAGTGGGGGAGGGGTAGAGATAGGGAGAGGGAGAGTACCAGGCAGGTTCCACACTGCCTGTGCAGAGCCTGATGCAGGTCTTGAACCCACAAATCCATGAAATCATGACCTGGGCTGAAACCAAGAGTCAGTTGTTTAACCCACTGAACCACCCAGGTGCCCCTGCAATAAACATTTTTAATTATAATAAGATTTTCTTTTGGAAAAGCCTGAATTATTATCTTTATAGCTCTTTTTTATTAATATCACATATCTTCTCCAAACAGCAAAAAAAATTCTTCACAAAAATGCCTTCCTTAGCCCAGTAAATTACAGTAGAAAATCTTTTAGTTGTTTAATTGATAAGATTCTAAAGAAACTTATATTGACAAATTTAATATTATTGATAGATTTACTATTATTAATAGAAATGTAATTATTATAATTACAATTTGCATGTGTTCATGATTTAATGAAGAAAAAGTAATTTAAATATAATGAAAGAATAGAGTTGTAGAAATAAAAAAATTAATTATGTCATGCTTTAAAGACTCCTAACATGTATCATTTAATTGCTTAAGCCATTGCACAGAAAGAAAGATTAGCATCCTAAGTAATAGCTAAATAGATATATATTGCCAGGTGGTGGAATATATAAATCCTTGAATTGTAAAATTTATTACCTGAATACATTGAGATGGGAAAAGCTGGGTTTTCAAAGCTTTGGTACATGAGGACTGGTTACTAATTGAGTATAATTTTGACTGAATTACTGCATGTAATTTAATGAGACTCATTAGTTTAACATATTTCTTTCTTTCCTTGAACATCCAACAATCTAAGGTGAGTTTTCAGAGCATTCTTAAACTGTTCTTTTTTGACACTCTTTGTTTCTTCTTTCCTTTCCTTTTCTTTTTTTTTTTTCCTGGATCTTTTCTTTGGCATTTCTACCTACATCGGTTAACATTAGACACCATCTTAAACTAGGCAGAAGAACACTAAGAGGGAGAGAAGAGCCTACATTACTGCTCACTTTATAGCTCCATGACAGAGAAAGAATTCCATATACATTGATCATGTGAGGCACATTATTGCCTAGATTTCCAACCAGTATGTTGAATTTAAAAGTATCAATTGGATTGTAAGTTAAGGAAACTTAAAAGTTCAATTGAGAATCTTCAAAGCAGAATCATAATGTGCAAACAAGGGTTACATCATGTGCAAGGGATACTTAGTGATTGTGTATGCATGTATATTTTTATATTTTTATCAGGCTAGCTAATAATCTCACCTCTCCTAACCTTTTTGCAAACTTGGAAGCCTGTTTAAATTGTATCAATTAAAATTAAATATATAGGGGCGCCAGGGTGGCTCAGTCGGTTTAGCGGCCGACTTCAGCTCAGGTCACGATCTCGCAGTCCGTGGATTTGTGCCCCGCGTTGGACTCTGGGCTGATGGCTCGGAGTCTGGAGCCTGCTTCCGATTCTATGTCTCCCTCTCTCTCTGCCCCTCCCCCGTTCATGCTCTGTCTCTCTCTGTCTCAAAAATAAATAAACGTTAAAAAAAATTAAAAAAAATAAAAATAAATAAAATTAAATATACATGTGTGTATATTATTCACAGCACTTTATTCACATACTATACAGTGTTGAACACTTCAAACCTTGATAATTTCCTCAACCGAGTATGGGGCTTATGTGTATTTGTTTACATTCCAGTTGAACATTATTTCTTTTCATTTTTTGTGCAAGAATTTTTAAAAATAAAAATCAAATTCAACAGAGCTTTTTATTTTGAAAATAATTTTAGAACCAGAGGTCTATCTCTGCTGAACAAGGCTAAAAGTTTCAGTGGACAGATTAGCACATGTTTAGAATTCAAACTAGCTGGAAGAACATTCATGATAAATGGTTTGTTTCCTTTTAGTGTTATATACCTGATTATCATGAAAGTGCTATTTTTTATTATCTTCTAAAAATGAGGTTTTGGAAAAAAACAAAAATGAGTTTTTAAATTATCCCAACCACCTTTAGAAGGACATTTTTTGGCAGTGGCGATAACACCTAGAAACATAGAACATGTGTAGGTCATGTCATACTATCTCTGGAGACACGGATCTTTGTCACAGAAAAAAAAAAAATATTTTGTTAAGTTTAGCTTAGGCTTGAAAATTATGGTACTATGTATTGAGAACCAACAGGATATTTATATATGGATATAAATGTATGTATATCTGTATCTGTATATAAAGATTTTTATTGTAAGGAACTGGCTTGCATGATCAAGGAGGCTGAGAAGTTCCACAATTTGCCATCTGTAAGCTAGACCCAGGGAGGCCAGAGCTGTGAGTCTGAGTCTGAAGGCCTGAGGACCAGGAGAGCTGGTGGCGCAAGTCACAGCCCAAAGACAAGAGGAGACCAATGTTCCAGCTCAGCAGTCAGGAAGAGAGAAACAGAGACAGAGAGAGAGCAAAGTGACTGTCGGAACAAGGAAGAGTTTTGGAAATATGTAGTCTTGAAATCAATCATATCTTCCAATTAATATCTTTAACTCTAAGTAGCCAAAGAATTGAAAGCACTTTTTCTTATTTAATGCATCCCTTAAGGGCAGTTTCATTTCCCATGGGATCCATCTTGGGTCTCAAGTTTAGCTTGTACTTTCATGCAATTTCATTTTTTTAAAAAAAATTTTAATGTTTATTTTAGAGAGAGAGAGAGAGAGACAGAGTGCAAGTGGGGGAGGTGCAGAGAGAGAGGGAGACACAGAATTTGAAGCAGGCTCCGGGCTCTGAGCTGTCAGCACAGAGCCCTACATGGGGCTCATACCCGTGGACCTCAAGATCATGACCTGAGCTGAAGTCGGATGCTTAACCAACTGAGCCACCTAGGGGTGCCCATGGTGCCCATGGGCACCCATGCAATTCATTTGAATTGCCCATGAAATTTCAACTTTAATTTTCAGAAACCCCTTGAAAACATGGAATAGAACACAAATGCCAGAAAATCCGTGTTTAGTAACAAAAAAAAAAAAAAAAAAGAAAGAAAGAAAGAAAGAAAGAAAAAGAAATTATACATTTCATTCAGCTCTAGGGAACACTTTACCTCTCTAAATTTCCTAGACCCAGCTGGAAGGGAAGAGGAAGAGGAAGAGGAAGAGGAAGAGGAAGAGGAAGAGGAAGAGGAAGCCTGGGGTCCCCTGAAAATGCCATGGGAGAGGGTAGTCAGGGCTGAATTCCTCCTCAGTAATGCATGGTTAGTGGGCCCCTTGGTTTCTTCTGGATACTATATTTGTTTCATTTTCTGTCTACATCTTTATTTTACTACAAGAATCCCTTTGAACTCAATACTGACTGTTCACGAATAAAAGTTCTGGAGCCCTACCTCGATGCAGATTCCCAATTTAGATGAAAAATCTAAATCACAGGGCATTGTGTCCTGTCTTTCCCTCCCTCTTTTATCTCTAAAACCTAGCACAGCACTTGGCACATAATCGGCACAGTGTAAGTATTAATTTAATAAATGAGTATAGAAGAAGTCTGAAGTGAACACTTTTCCTTTATATAAATATACATTGCAAAATATAAATTGAATATTGTATGAATTTACCCAAAGGTATGCTGACCCCCTCCCTCATCTAATTCTATAAGAAATAACATTTCTGGGGACTAATTAAAATTTCTGTCACTTTTCTATTCTACGGACCTCATTCAGAAAGAACAGCAGAAACATGACTTTCTTCTTTCACTTTCTATGCCTTTATATACTAAATTTTATTTAACCCATAAAAGGTATCCAGAAAGAACCAAAATGAAGTCCTTTGCATATTATCTAAATTAGCACTCTACAAAAATTTGAGATTGGCTTTAAAATGTATGTTGTCAAGCTAAGAAACCTAAAGCTTAGAAAATTTAAGTTCTCCAAATGGCACCTCTTACATGGAACCATGATCAGGACTCAGGAAGGAATGACTGCATAGCACATCATATCTCAGGATGTCATGAGTCTTTGGAAGGTACTCCTTTGGCCAGTGTTCACCAAGCACATAGCCATTAACTCATTTGCTGAAGTATTTTTTCTTTGTTTGTTTGTTTGCCATTGCTGCTTTTCCTGAGAATTTCTTTAGTGGCATATAGTCTAGTCCATTCCACAACTTTGAAGTATGACTACTCTGTCAAATCTTGATAAAAATCTGCTAGTTTGAAATACAGTGTATCTTCCAAATTCTTTCAGAAGTTTAGTATTTTTCCAGAAGTTCTTTTGCTGCTTAAAATTTTCTTCCCGTGTTTCCCTAAGCTTCTTGCTTGCTATTCTGTTCTCAGTAGGCACTTCCTAATTTTGCAATTTCAGTTTGCATACTCTACAATTTGGATGACAGTTTCAGATATCATAACTAATTAATACACTTCCCAGCCCTATATTTTATACAGAAACAAAATAGTCATGGATAAAAAAGGAATACTATGTTAACATTTTCCACCAACAGTTTCTCTTATTATGTAAATCATCGTAATGGTTGAGAAGAACAATTGTACTTCATTTTAAAAATAAACTCATGATTGTTCAGCTAAATATTTAAAATGTCATATAAATGTTCCAATTAGCCAAAGTTGAAATATAATCAGGTAGGCCATCTGTTAATAGCCCAACTCTTACAGTGAAATTTAGATAGTCAAGATTAAAGATGAATGGTTATTCTAAAATTATGTTACAAGATTTGCAGTCAAACATCATCGAAGTCCAGATTTCTACCCCTGATATCTCTTATTGACAGCAGACCCTGATTTCTAGAATTTCTAGGTTATCTTCTTTTAAATATAACTGTTCACCAACCTAGTTTTTGCTTTTCTTTCTCTTTCTTTCTTTCTTTCTTTCTTTCTTTCTTTCTTTTTCTTGAGACTGAGCGTAAGTTGATATGAGGGTTTCAAAAAGATTAAGCTATTATTTCCTTAGGATTGGATTCAACTTTAATTTCTTGTCTTGGCTGTGCCTTTTATATAATGCCCCTAGAAGACCCCATTACATTAATACGGTAAAATATTAAGGTACAAAAAGTAAAAAATTAAGGTACAAATCAGAAATATATTTTAAATCTGCACGCATATTACATGATGTATATGTTAATGTCTCTGAATTTGCATTCTTGGATTGACATTTGATTTCCTTAAAATGTGATCCTTTGAATGGGTCTCTGTGGGTGTTGCCTGATGTGGCTTGAGAAGGATCACCAGGATGATCTGAACTTGCTGTATTGTTTGAGGATATTCAACTCTTCAATAAAGACAAGAAAAACAAACAAGCTGCGGTAGACTTATAAGAAATATGAATTTTACATGGTATAAAAGCTGGTAGCTTATGAGTTAGAGGCAAAATGTATAATAAATGGTAAACATATATAATAAAAATGCTAGTAGCTTGTAAAATAGGAACAGAATTGATGTAAGTATAAAAAATGAGTTAATAACATGTGACACATGTCACAAATAGAGTCAACAGAGGTGATGGCAGAACAAACAGAAGGGTTGATGATAGAAAGAGATAGAAGGAACAATGGGCTGGTCCTGCCGTTTCTGGGCTGAGAGCCATCTCACTCCTAAATCAGCCACCCATTGATGACACTTAATATGTACTTGTTCTGACTCCACATGTGCTCTATCCAAGAAGTATAAAAAAACCCATGGCTGTTCAGCAGACTGATGACAAGCTACTGTGGTAGCTTCATATACTTGTCCCTGCATTTCTGATAGCATGTGTGTGTATCACTGACCGGAGGAACTTTCTGTCTGTGGGCCCCTTGCTCTGCTGCTTGTAACCATGCCTGCCATAGGGGAACCTAATGCATCAGAGAGAGAAACAGAACACAGCAGCTCTGTGTAATTCTAGATCAAGGTAGTGTGGACCTGCATGCTAACCTAAGTGTGTTACCTCACCCCATCTCTCTTCTTTTGTCTCTTCCTGTGTGATTAAATTCATTTAGTAAACAGTGTGATTTGAGCATCTATATGGGTTTATAAACATTCCAATTCTTTGGTCTCTGGGGTAAGCTTACCTGGTAGTGTGGAAGCTAGTATTGGAAGCTAGTATTGCTTCAGAGAAATTTCCCACATGATACTGACCTTGCTCACCTATATACTAGGAAAATCTGCAAATCCTGGACAGAGAGGTTCTAGAGTTGGTTGGAAGTCTAACCAAGTAAACCTTCAGGGTCTATGGTTTGATGGTGATTTAACTTCTGGTTAAATCCTGCTCAGACATAAATGGGCTAGTAGCCTTTCTTAGATCAGTCTGTAAGTCATCTCCAAGAAAGATCCAGGGGAAGATAAACTAAAAATCCAGAGGAGAATAAAATGTAGTTATGACACTTGCTCTTTATCATTTATATTATTATTAAAAGTAAACGTATAAACAACATACTATTGTCAATACTATTTCTTAGTTAAAACTGGGCTTACTTGTTGGAAAATAATTTGAGAATTACCATTTTAACTATTCTATATCTTGATCATCAAGTAATAACAAAAAAATACAATATTTCCCCACAAGTCCTTTTTGTCTCCCAAGAAGCAGAAGAGCCTTGGTAGACAAGTAGTCTACAGTTCCCACTTCTCAGGACACGGAATGGGTAGGAACAACCACGGAGTGGTCTTAAGCTGCTCTTCCATAGAGGCAAACAAAATGGAAATAAGGTTGATAGAAAATAGTTTCTGAAAGTTGGGTCCAAAAAAGAAAAAAAAAAGTAAATGAGCTGATTTGCCTATTATTTATAAATTCTAACCAAAGTAACATAGACATTTTAATAAAGCTTATGCATAAAGGTAGCTCCTAGCTATAGGTCACATTATTTCTTTGCATCCCTTCGTAGCAGTCCTAGTTTCCATTCTGGAATGAGATTTTTGGCTTCTGTGTGGCTCTTGGTCATGAGAGACATCAAGCAGGACACAGAAGTCATTTTTAATTCAAAATATTCATCTGAGATGAATGTTATTTTTTGATGAAGTGTAAAGAGAGCAGGGATCATAAAGTAGTAGTCTTTTTTTTTTTTTTTTTCATCATAATGGTGGTGATGGTATTTATTTGATTTCAAATGCCTTCAGGCTCCAGGGTGGTGGCTACTGCTCTTCATTAGAGTGTCTACCATCCCCTATTGACTCAATGCTTCACACAATTTCTGCTTGTCCCCAGAAGACATTTGAGGCTGTCACTTCACAATTCAAGACATAGTTAATGTTCAGTTGGAACCCTGAGAGGTAAAAAATTATTCTGAGGACAAATGTCGCCAAAAAGATGAAATTTGAAATCCATCAGCAAATTGAACTGGAACCATACCTTAAATTTCCTTTCCTCAGAGGTTTTGAATTATCTTTGTTGTTAAACCGATTTGTATAATGCAATGACAAAGTGTTATAAAATACGTTTTGTTAGTTAACTTACCCACAATCTCTTTTTTCCTACTTTGAGGCATTTTTATAAATATTCCAAAATTTCATATTGAATACCATTTGCTCAAAAATAAATGGACCATCATTATTTATTAGAGAAATCTTTGTCATCTCCAAGAGAAAGATCCAGGAAAAAAAATCTTCAAATTTCACGGTAAGACTTTTGCTTCTTCGGAGATAGAGTTGATGTATTTTTCCCTATTTTTTGCACTAAATATAACTAATAACCCTGGAAAATTACAGATATATTATAAATACATATATGTATTATATATAATTTTATGTATTAGATATAGTTAAATAATTCAAATATCATATTGAGAATTCAAATATATAAAAGTATTATATATAATACTTACATTTATTTTATATACAGATAAATATATAAATATAAGTCTATATACTTTAATTCTTATGTTTATTTTACATATTTATATGTTATATATACTTATATTTATATGCCTGTAAAATAAACATAAGAAGAATGAAAAGTGGAGTAAAAGTAGCAGACTGGACCAGCTTGGGACCCTGGGACTCAAGGAATAACACGGTGGAGAGTTCCCTGGTTTGATTTTTTTTTTTTTTTCCATTGTATATTCCAGAAGCCAGTAGCCTCTCCAATAAACCTGTGCTCTTTAGGTAAAAGGCCTCAGTCTTGCAAGAGAGAAATGTTAGACAATAGCCACTCCATCCCAGCCAAACACCACATCAGAGGCCTTATCATTATCCACAGCAGAAAGAGTCCAGTGGCAAGCCTAGATTTGCCAGGAGAGCCAGCCCTCTAATCTGCTTTCCCACTTAGCCTTCTTTGACACCTAGAGGGAAGCAGATAATGAAAGCCTCCACCTGCACAATGTCCATGTATGTTACCTGCAGAACCTGGACTTTCATCCCCACTCTTAGAAGGAAGGAGGCACCCCCGCCCTTCCCTGCCAGGGTGGTGTCAGAGGAAGCCTAGGGGAAAGTCAGATCTCTAGAGGATCTTCACCACTGCCTAGCAACAGCAGGTCACCTCCCACTCACCATATGTCAGAGGAGGAGACCAGGTAGGGTACAGAAAAGAAGCACTCCTCCCCCTCATCCAGGGAAGTATCAGGAGAGGCCTATTGAGGATCTGGAACTCTCCTCCCTGCCTAGCAGGAGTGAGTGCCTCTCCCTATGGGATGTCAGTGTAGGTTGACATAGGTGGACTTCCACCACTGCCTGGCAGTTAATGAGGCTTCACTTCCCCCTGCTCTACTGGAGCAGTTTAGAGGAAGCCAGAGAAGGATTAAAGAAGACCCAGAATCTAGTAATTCACAAAGTGTCTAGGTTTCAATAGAAAATCACTCATCATACCAAGAACATGAAAAATCTCAACCCGGGCAATTGGGTGGCTCAGTTGGTTCAGTGTATGACTACACCTCAGGCTCCTGATCTCGTGGTTCGTGAGTTCAAGCCCTGCATGGGCTCTGTGCCGTCAGCTCAGAGCCTCACGCCTGCTCTTGATTCTGTGTCTCCCTATCTTTCTGCTCCTCCCCTGCTTGGGCTCTGTCTCTGTCTCTCTCAAAAATAAATAAGCATTAAAAAAATTAAAAAATATCTCAACCTAAATGAACAATGACAATAAATTGAAGCCAACAACAAAATGACAAAGGTAGAATTATCTGACAAATATTTTAAAGCAGACACTTCACCAGAGTGTATACACATGGTAAATAAGTACCTGAAAATATGTCCAATATCATTAACATTAGGGAAATACAATTAAAACCACAGCAGAGTATCACTACACATCTATCATAATAGCTAAAATAGAAAATATTGACAATGCCAAATGCTAGTGAGGATACAGAGAAATGGCATCACTCACACCTTGATGGTGGGAATGTAAACTGGTATAGTCTCATTGAAAAACTGGCATTTTCCTAAAACAAAACAAAACAAAACAAACCACACAAAAAAACTAAACATACTACCCAGCAGTTGCCCTTCTAGGACTTTATCCAAGAGAAATCAAAGCTTATGTTCACACAAAATCCTGTCAGGAATGTTCATAGCGGCTTTATTCATAATAGCTACAGCGGGAAACTGTCCAGATGTTCTTTAACGGATGGTTGGTTGAGCATCACATGGAACATACATATCAAGGACTACTATTCAGCAGTAAAAAGGAACAAATTATTGGTACATGCAATAGCATGGATAAATCTAGAGACTTATGCTGACTGAAAAAAAAATTCCAAACGGTTATTTACTGTATGATTCCATATAGAACATTATTGAAATAAAAAAAAAAAATAAATGGAAAACAGATTGTGGTTGCTGGGTTAAGGATTGGAGGTAAAGGGAGTGAGGAGGGCAGATGTGACTTTAGTGTAACACCATTGATTTTGTGACAGAAATGTTCTGTATCTCGACTGTATCTTGAGAAATTAGACCCCACCAGGCTAGGGGGAATACTGGGCTGATCCTGTAGCTAAGGGACCTGGTACCCAAAGGCCTGGACAGGAAAGGAGACCTGAAGATATGCCAAAAGTGGAGGAGGGTGCAGAGAGGAGGATTGTGGGTCATCCCAGAATGGAGATGTTGTGGGTTTGAGGTATGATAGTGCTTCTGGATCATGCTTCTGAGTCATCTTTTTAAATCACAGAATGGGTTTAGAATGGAGCAGAGATTGTTTATTGGCAAATCAAGGTGGTTGAATGAGATGGACTTCAGGAGCCTTCCATTTTTGGATTCAATCAACAAATCTATGCATAAATAAAATCCAGGTTGTGTTTTTTTTCTCAGTGAGAACTGTGGAGTAAAATGCTTGTAATCTGTTTTGCAAGTTAATGAGATGTGGAAACAAAATCATTTAAAAATAACCAAAGAAAATCCTATAAAATAAACATGAATGGTGTTTCAGAATAGTCATTCATTTTAGTCAGCCACTTCTCACAATATTTGAAAGGTGTAATGGTAAAATCAATTCTAAGCCAGGAAAGGCACCAACTGGTCTCTAATGATTCTGGAGATAACAAAGTAAAAGCAGAAAATTATCTGTAAGTCATCATTGCTCTGGTGCCCAAAAACATCTTATTGATAGAATGATTCTGAAAATCTAAAAAGTGAATTATTAAGGAATAAAAATTTATAATTTCTACTTTTAAAATGCAATACTTAATCCAACTCCAGGGACTGACTGTGACACACTGGTCTTTACAATCAGTTGCATATGCATCAATTTCTCGCCATTTTTGCTCCATTGATTTTGGATTCACATTATTAACTGCCTGGTGCGTCTCTCTTTTAAACACAATGTGTTATGATGCAGAATTAATTTGAAAAGTATTTTCTGAATCTCACCAGTATTTATTCATGCAGAAAACCTGAAGAAAAATAAATCCTTATTAAATGGCTATTTTAAGCTAACGGGTAAGTAAGATTGGATACTACATGAATGGCTGCGTATGCACATCAATATGTAAACCAAATTTTAAAACTATCCGAACCTAGCAGTTGCTTTCTTTGACTTTTCAATGTTGCTTAATCTTAGTAAAGTTTCCCCAAAGCCTATAAAATGTTGCTGTAAAACCTAAGGATCATCTTTTAATACACCATTTAGCAGCAATATCGTGATTCACCATTTAGTGTAATTTAGTTTGATGAGCGTAAAGACATATATTTTCAACTCAGTATTACATTAACTTTTGTGTTAAAGGAAGCCTTAGTCAAGAATTATAAATTCCATTTTTCTTTTTTGTTTAAATGCAATAGTCAGTAAATTGGACACAGATATCCTTTCTTTAAGAAGAGTATATTGGGATGCCTGGTGGCTAAGTCTGTTAAGCATACAACTCTTGATTTCGGCTCTGGTCATGATCTCAGGGTCCTGAGATGGAGCCCCTTATGGAGCTGGTGTTGGGCTCCCTGCTGGGTGTGGAGCCTGCCTAAGA
This sequence comes from Panthera uncia, assembly GCF_023721935.1. Lineage (NCBI taxonomy): Eukaryota > Metazoa > Chordata > Mammalia > Carnivora > Felidae > Panthera > Panthera uncia. The sequence continues at coordinate 103,143,909 of NC_064811.1, forward strand.
TTCTCTCTCTCCTTTTCTCTCTGTCCCTTCCCTCCCCACCCTTGGATGTGTGTACTCTCTCTCTAAAAGTAAATAAAAATAAGAGCATACTGATGGCAATTTATTTCAAAATGAGAGAAGCTAATGAAATTAAATGGGTATTGAGTGTTTTGCCATGTCCCGGGCACTAATCTAATTGCTTCACGTAATTAACCTATTTAATCCTCACGCCAATTTAGAGAACAAGTGCATTTATTCTTTCCATTTTCCAGAGAAAGAAAGTCTTGAATAGAGAAGGTAAATCACTTATGTAAGGTACCAGAGCTAGGAAATTTTAGAGTTCTATTGTCTCCTGGCTACAGGATATGGATTTCTGAACTATTAACTATTCCATCCATTCCAAAGTAATGTATTAAAAGAAAAGGAAAAAAAAATGTCATGTGAAAGGATTGTTATTCAACTATTCTTAACAGACATTTGGAAATCTTTCATCAGGAACTATATTGAAACGTAATATTTTCCTCACCACTTTTGCAGTCAATTTATATGATTATAAACTGTGAATGAGATATAAGAAAATGCCGAGTTGGCATAACACTGGTATTTTAATTTTGCTTTGTGAGGTGAAATGAAATAAGCATGGAGATAAATGACATATCCTGAAAGTTATCTTTCTTTTCCTAGATAAAGGAAAGAAGACTTCGATTATGGCTGGAGGAGATGATGTGGGCCAATCATTCAAGCTAGAATGATATGGCTATACCATTCTTGCCTGCAATCACGTTAAGATGTTTTGCTGGTTTCCAGTCAGCAGAAACGGTCCTCTTCCGTGGTGAACCTTGTTTTTATTTCTCAGAAGGACACTCTGTGGAAGAGAAGCAGGTTTGATAATTCAGAGCAACTGTCTCTGTTGCTCCAGGTTAAGACCTTTCCCAAAGGTCAAGCACTAATCACAACAGCTGCTTAGTTACCCAGAAGAATAATAAATAGTTCCCAAGCCCAGTCTCTCTGTATGTAAACACACTTGGTCTCTGCTCTTCACTGCAACATTTTAAGGTGAATTGTAAAGAGTGCTCTTGTTTACCGAGCAGATGTTAGAGCATTAATGGTGTACTATTTACAACTCCTCGGTGGATGTTAAAGTTTGTGTTTGCTTGCCTTGAACACTCCTTATCAACACAGCTGCCAGAGATGGTCTGTGAAAGGGTTGCAACAGTGCTGAGAGCTGCTGCTCGGAGCCACATTCTCCGCATAGGAGCCAATATTAGCGAAATGGGTCTCGCAATGGTGCACTTCCGTCACGCACCTTATCTGTCGCTCTGTTTTCTCCTACCCAGAGGAATGTATCCTATTCATTTTGTAAGTCCTATAAGAAAATCCCCTTTCTTCCAAGATGAAATAAAGCAATTGAGATGTATTGTTGTTGCTGCCTACAGCAATGACGTGTCGATATACGTAATGGATCCCAAGCAGGTGGCATTGACTGCTCTGACCAAGATAGTGAGCATTCTGGAAAACTGGTGCTTGGGTTAAGGCTTTCAATTTGCTCTACCACAAAAAAGACGATAACACAGAGTAAAGAATAAGGTAGGCCAGCAATTTTTGGGGTGGAGAAAAAAAATCGACAACCACCATCTATGATACATAAACGATTTTGGTTTGGAAGGAGGGAGCATTTGCTATTTAATTTTCAAAGAGAATGCAGTGGAACTCACTCTGGCTTCCATGGGAGGGGACGTCACACACACACAAATATTAACTCTTGCAATCCAACAAAGCTAATACTGTACGATGACTAGATTCATGGCCAGTTATTTCTATTTTGAATTGACACATTCAGCTTCAGTAAGAGACCTGATTTTTTAAAGTTTTTGCATTTGTTTTTATTGTGGATATTAGCATATTAGTTTTGCAACACTTCAAGGGAAAAAACTTCCTCATCGGTTTTGTTTTAGTTTATAATTATAAAATTATGAAGTAGTCTATTAATTATCTGTTCATGGTTTTTATTTAAAATCTATTTATGCCTGCAATTTCAGCAGAAGCAAGACAATTAAACCTGTTGATACTTTAGAAGGACATTATAGAGGGGCTAAGTGAGCCCTAAGGTTGAGCAGAATAAAAGTAATATAGAATTAAAGAGTAAATATAAGTAAATTTATTTCTATCTTGATTCCGTGTATCAAGTGAATGAATAGATTTGCAATACAATGGAAAGAAGAGAAAGAAAGAAAGAAAGAAAGAAAGAAAGAAAGAAAGAAAGAAAGAAAGAAAAAGAAAGAAGAAAAAGGAAGAAAGAAGAGAAAGAAAGCAGTTCTCAGGAAGTAGCTTCTCGCATTCCCAGGCTAGCAGCTAAACTTGAGAGAGTGACCGGACTTCCCAATTTTTAGGAGCCACTTGCCGACCTCAAAGCCCCAACTTCTGACACACAACCTTATTCGCATGTGTGAGCTACACTTTGTCTTTGACTGGAGTGGTAAGGGTTCTATTGTTCAGAATAGCATGCTGGTCACTACTGCTCTTGGTTACTGTTAAAACACTTACTAATCATTTTGACAATACTCTTACTTTCCTAGAACGTTTTTTCCTAACACTGAAAATTAGTTCATGCCTCAATAATTTCCAAGTATGTTTTCAGTGTCCACAAAGGGCTGGGTTTCTATTTAGGTGGAGGAGGCAGCTGCTGAGTGGTAGGATTTCAGAGGCCCCGACTCCTCCCCCTTCCTTGCCTCATTCCAAAATCTGCTTGCCACACCTGTTCACCAACTTAGGACATTCCTTTAACAGGGGACAAAAGCTTTCAATTTATAATTAGAAATATGACTTAGGAATCCCCTTTTGCCAGAGTGTTCGAAGCACAGAGGCCCAGGTTTCTTTACGGGGTGTCAAATTTCTCTTGGCTTTGGCCGCTGCCCAGAACACTCAGAAAAATCTTTCCACTGTGCTGTTCACTGACATGCCACCGTCTTACTGGTGTGAAAGAATATAGTAGTGATAATGTGCTTTATTAAAATTCAAAAGCCATTACACGTCCTTCAAGTAATAAGTTATAGTACCTCAAGTCCCACAGGATTATTGCTCCCTGTTACAAAGATGCAAACTTCCTTAGGAAAATCCTCTGTGAATCGTTAGCACAAAGTTTGAGGTAGTGTCCCTGACATTAGCCTTCTGTTGACATGACATGTTTCCTTTTTCTTTCTACATTTCTGTGTTCAGATGTGATAGAGGCCCATTTTAAATGCAACAGTTTTAGGCGTTTTATTGAAGGAAATAAAACTTTCATACCAGTTTGTTTAAAGTTTCAGAAAACTCAAGGGAAAAAGGCCCCAACCCCCTAGAGTTCTTGGAAACTTGTAGCACTGGGCTGCAGTTTGAATAGAACCGTACCCTTCTCTGACTATACACTTCCACCTGTCAGGAAACCAAGTTCTTGAGTGTTTCAGTCGAGACCTGATTTTCGCTGGTGCTAGTCTGACTAATGCTCCTGGCCATGCAGCAATCATACCCACTCATTATTGCATCATTTTGTCTATGTAGTTAAACTGTATGAGAAAACATTACTTTCACCATTGATGTTAATTTGTCAACACAGATGGATTTACAGAGTATCACTGTGTCTGAGAATTCTTGTGGTGTATATTTCACAAGGAATCACTGGTGTGTTTTTACCAGAGCTATGTGTGGCTTATGATTTTTCCAACAGCACTAGAAATCTATTTTATAACAGGAATTTCTAACTGGAGGCTATTTCACTTTCAACTTAATCACTGCAAAGGAACACCCCCTCTTAAGTCTTCATTACTCCTCCCTTTCAAGTTTAGACATCTTCTGCTTCTAAGTATAGAAGTACAAAGAGAACCTGCTCTATTAGCACACATTAGCTGAGACCTTACCCCAACTTGATGTCGTTTTCCACTTCTCCAAAATAAGGACAACGCTTTCCTTTCCCCCAAGATTTTTTTTTATCAGTTTTCTTTGGACTAACAAGATGCCCCACTTATGTTATCATGTCCTCATTAGACTCTGTGTCGAAAAAACTAGTTGATTCTTAGTGAGAAATGTTAATCACAGTGGCTACCCATTCTGGCCAAGATATGTTTTCAATAGCTCCTAAAATCTGTATCTGCCTAAATATGCTTTTATATAAGAACATAGGGAAGGAAGGGGCACCTTGGTGGCTCACTTGGTTAAGTATTTGACTCTTGGTTTCAGCTCAGGTAATGATCTCATGGTTTTGTGAATTTGAATCCCACATCGGGCTCAGAGTCTGCTTGGGATTCTCTCTCTCTCTCTCTCTCTCTCTCTCTCAATCTCTCTCTCTCCCCCCCTCCTCCCCTCCCCCTCCCCCACTTGCACTTCCTCTATCTCTCTCAAAACACATAAATACACTTAAAAAAAAAGAACACAGGGAAGGAAAAGTTGCTTTAAATGTTCCAGGTACCCAGTATTGAAGGATAATAGTTCATTATCATCATTATTATTATTATTTCTGTGAGGGAGCTTCCTTAGAGGGTTGCTATCAGTTTTCATTTCCTGGAGGTGCAGATTTTGTTTACTTTTGTTATATACACCCTTTGTTTCAGGAAATTTACCAGGCTGGGTCTGCTAGATTTACAAAGTAAAGCAAATGGTCATCACAGTCATTTATTGTTCTTGGAGAAAAACATAAAATAATTCACACATTTGAATGAAGATTTTAGACTAAAATTTTAAGTGTTCAATTAAGTATCTAAGTTGGGCAACTAATCATTTAGACCACTTTATTTTTTGTTTTGTTTCTCTTATGGTGAATAATTGTTGTCAGAACTATTTGTCACATGGGTGTGTTGTAGTATTCTCATGGCAATCTGCCCACCAGAGCTTTTAAATCTACCAACCCATCTGTTAAGTTTTTTTCTCCAATAATTGAATTATACAGGATTATTTGGGGTTCTACACTTGGTGTTATTCAAGATTTAATAAGCCAGATTTGGGGGAAATAATTGTTCTTTGCATTTCTTTTAGGAAGCTGTGGGGATCAGACTATCTTTTAGGGATTGGGTTGGAAGGAGAAACTTGGAAAACAGAAATATTTCTTGAAGAAAGTGAATGTTCCTACCATTCTTCATTGAGCACACCTTTGACTATAGAGAAGGCAGGTTCTTCTTGTTTTGTAGCTGAAGACTAAGGAGTGGTTGGATTCCATGTTTACATTTTCTTGAGATGCCTGATGGCAACTTTCAAGAACAGGGTAGGGATCTTGGGATTTTAAGTCAGGTTCCTGTGGGACCTAGGGGTAACTTGTGCTATTGATCATGTACCTGACACATGATCTGTTACCCTCTATAACCCAGATATTCTGGAAATAAAAATAATGCATATAGTCTTCTTTCATCTTTGCTTTGAATTTTAAGGGCTACAATGCTGTAGACACGCAGAGTAAACATCTGTGAGGAATTGAGTTTAACAACAAGGACAACTCATTGTAATTGTCAATAATTCTATGAGGGAGGTGATTTTACTATCTCTTTTTTTACAGCTAGAGAAACAAAGGGAAAGAGATTAGATAACTTCCTGTAGGCCACACAGATATGTCAAGTGATCTGGAGAGTTTAGCAGCCACAAAGTGCCGTTAGTTCATTTTTTCATTCATTCATATATTTATTTGTACTCTCTGGTGCCAGTCACCATTTGAATTGAGGGATTCAACAACGAATAAGACAGAAAACATCCCCACTATCCTGGAGCTTATATTCTGTTGAGACAATGGCAGTGGGAGAAAGAATCACCCAACTGGACGAATTCATAGACTAGAGAAGAGTTCCTCAAAAATACTAAGAAATTTCTCATGGAAGGAAATATGAGAATGAGTGGACTTGATATGAATCTGGGCATTTGACGACTTGCAGATCTAATGGTTTGAAAATTAAGGTATTGTATTTTGAATACTAAGAAAAGGAATTCAATTATTATTAGAAATGCTTTAAAAGCAAGAATCTCTAGGGGCGCCTGGGTGGCGCAGTCGGTTGGGCGTCCGACTTCAGCCAGGTCACGATCTCGCGGTCCGTGAGTTCGAGCCCCGCGTCGGGCTCTGTGCTGACAGCTCAGAGCCTGGAGCCTGTTTCTGATTCTGTGTCTCCCTCTCTCTCTGCCCCTCCCCCGTTCATGCTCTGTCTCTCTCTGTCCCAAAAATAAATAAAAAACGTTGAAAAAAAAATTAAAAAAAAAAAAAATAAAAGCAAGAATCTCTAGTCATGACAATGCTTCATTGCTTTTCACACTGAGATATATATGTATATACATACAAGTCTACACACACACACACACACACACACACACACATATATATATACATACACACATACACACACACACATCTGCCTTGGAGCGGCTTTCTAAGGAAAATGAATGCACTCAAAAGACCTAAAATTTGGATGGTGGATAAGAAGGAAAGAGGAGGGGCTATATATGCTGGTATAATAGTTGTCACATAGAGACACTAAGTGATTTTAGATACATTTCCCATCTTTTATGTTTATGACATTTGATATGTTCTCTTCTTGAGTGTCTTTTTGTTGTTGAATGGTCATGAGACTCATAAGTTTCCTGTAGCATACTATATTTTCCTGTCACTGTAGTGTTCTCCTCTGAGTCTTTAAATTCACCAACCTACCAGTTTCTCTCTCTTCTTTCCCTGTGCGAATTAGCTGGCCTAATTCCCTCAAGTTTACAGTTTTATTTTATGATGTGGACAAAGCCAGAGACATTTTATGAGGAATCTTCTAAAGAAAAAAAACCTTGGATCATTAGGTAAGTGATTTCTTTTTTGCTTGCTACCTGATAGCCTTAATGGTCTCAACACATGGAGAATCCTTTTTTTTTTTTTTTTTAAATCAGAACTATTGTGGAAAAAATGAATAGCATCAGGAAATGACTGGAAGGGTCTAATTTACAGTAGGATTTTTAAATGAATTTTCTATGAATTTGGTCCTCAGCTCTGCATTCTTTTTTTTAATTTTTTTTAAATTTTTTAATTATTTAATTAATTAATTATTTATTTATTTGCTCTGCATTCTTTATACATTTCTTTGGAGAATATAAATGTATTTTTCATATGAAAAAACGGAACAAAAATTTCTTTAAATGGAATTTGCCAGCTTTAGTCTGTGGTAAAAATAACATATATACCCTTACTATGCTATGTTCATGTAACTTCATTAAGGTGCGATGATGCCTGTGTTTCATCTCTGATTCTTAGAACTCACTGGTGGTCTTTCTCCCTTTATCACATGGCAGCATGATTACTGAAAATAACTATTCTTCTCTACAAACCTCAGACTCATAAATTCTGAATACTGAATGTATTTTTTCTACTCTGCTAAGTAAGATGGGAAAAAAACCCAAGAAATAAAGATTTCAGATATTTTGGTTGCAATAATAGAAGTTTTTACATTGTGTTTAAAAAGTACACTTTTATGTAAGTGTATATTTGTAGGGAGGATCAGAAAACTGTAAGGAAGGTTCAGAAATCTGTGTCTATTTAGGAGAATTCGGGAAACAATAAGCAACATCTGGGACATTTCTGCTAATGACCATGGCTATAAAGCAAATCAGTAACTATTCTAGCTCAGCATATAGCCTATCTCAATGAACATAGCAGGTGCACTTAAAAAATGTATATTCTGCAGTGACTGAGTGTGGTGTTCTACCTATGCTCAGTCACAGTGATAGCATTGCCTAAATCTCCCATATACTTTCAAACTTTTCGTCTAATTTTTCTATCAATTATTGAGAAAAGGAATGATAAAAAAAATCCTGAGTTAGAATTGTGGATTTATTTATTTCTCCCTTTAATTATATCATGTTTTTTTTTCCCCCAATGTGTTTTAGGTCTGCATACACAATAAGGATTACTATAGGTACTTAATGAATTGACATTTTAACAGTAGGGCATTGACATTTTAACATTATGAAATGTCTTTCTTTATCTCTGGTAATACTGTTTGTCTTGAAATTGACTTTGTCTGACATTAAGGCAACACCAATATTTTTTATGCTTAGGGTTGGTTTGTACTTCTTTTTCCTTCTTTTACTTTTGACAGGTCTCTTTCTTTATATTTAAGGGTCATCTCCTGTGAACAACATATAATTGAGGTTTTCTGTAGGAATTATAATAAGCATCCTTAATTTATCATAATCTGCCTTTAATGCTATATAATGTTAGAAATTTATAACATCCTATATGTTATTTTCATCACATATTTTACTGTTACGAATGTAATGAACCCCATGATATATTGTTATTTTTGTATGTTTCCTCTTTTTAACTGATTTTAAATAATTTAATAAAATAAAAAGTTAGCGTTGTCTTATTTACCTAAATATTTACAATTTTTAGTGCTTTTTGTCTTCCACTGTAGATCTGAATATCCATTTGGAACTGTTTATCTTCTGCCTGAAGAACTTCCTTCAGATTGTTTTTTGTAGGGTGGTTATATCTGTTGGCAAAGAATTCTTGGCTGTTGCTTATACAAAACATCTTTTAAAAAAATGTTCCTCCATTCCCACCACCATGCTTCAGTTTGTATAATTTCTGTTGATCTGTTTTTAAATGTATTGATCCTTTCTTTTAATTTCTCCATTTGTGGTGATGTAAACCAAAGACTCTTTAGATCTTGTATAGGTGTTTCATGTGGTAATCATTGTTTCAAATGATTTTGCACACATCAAGTCCATTACTGTTAATATCAAAATATGTTATATCAGAGTCTTTCCTTTGATTGTATTTTCTTTTAGGTATGAGTCATATTTTCCTGTTCCTTCTCATATCTACTGACTTTCTATTAAATAGTGGATATTTGAGTGATACGTTATAATGACTTGGAATTCTGTTATCTTCTTCTAAAGAGTGTTGAATTTGGTTTTAGTAGGGAAGAAATAAATTGCTATTGGTTACACTGAGCCTGTGGAATCTTGTTTTTAGGTTGTGTTATGGTGTGTCTATTTTGATTTTGATTTTTCCTTTTATCATCGTACATGGCCTTATTCCTAAGGCATAGTTATTCTTGCGTTTTAATGGAAATCGTATTTTGTTTGCTATTCTCTTATTGGCAGAGCTTGGACTTTCAATGCTGCTTCCCTAGCAATGGCAGTTTTTGGACTCTCTTCTTAGTCCTTCAAACTTCTTCCTGCTTCTTCTAATGGACTGTTTACATCTTGTCACACACATGCCCAACTAACTGGCAATCAATGATATGAGGGAAATTGTATGCAAACTTAAGACTCTGCGATGTCCCCTCATCCATTTCAAGAAACACTTACTATCTCAAACCCTGACCTCTGAATCATCAACCTAGTGAGGCATCTGTTTTTAGTTTGAGTTTTATTTCTTGTAAATGTGTAGACAGTGCTGTGTTCTCAGGGAAAAAACTCATATTTGTGTTGATCTTAGCAATATGCTTACTATTTCAAAAGATGAATTTGCCCTAAAAATTCTCATCGTTAGAAGAACTGTTTTTCTTTTCTTTTTACTGTATCTATATGATACAGATGCATGTTAACTAAACCTATTGTGGTAATCATTTCACAATATATGCAAATCAAACCATCATGCCAGACCCTTAAACTTAGTGATGTATGCCAATTATTTCCCAATAAAACTAGGAAAAAAACAGAAAATGAAAAATAAAGATATATTTCCTGTAGTTTCTTCTTGGTTGTTTTGCTCTCTTGTGCCTTCAGATCACATTTTTATATTTCATTCAAAGCTCATAATTGTTCTGAGTTAGTATGATATACATCATTTTGACATCCCTAGAAACAGAATTCTTTTGTATCTTCCTTTCAGAAATCTACTTGATCAGTCATCAATTGTTATCAGTTTTCTAAAAACAAAGTATAAGAAAAGTAAATCACTTTATACACTAATATCATTTTATGGTAGATTTTTTTTAAAGTACTGGAATATAGGATGTTTTACTAACACATTACAGCCTTCATGATTTAGGGAATTATGACAGGTAAACTAGAGTGGCTGCATTTCTGAAAAAAAAATGTATTATTTACTATGGCTACTTTATAGTATGTGTTGGTGTTCAAAGTGAGATCTAATATGTGTAAATCTAGGGATGCCTGCGTGGCTCAGTTGGTTAAGCTTCCAACTTTGGCTCAGATCATGATCTCATAGTTCGTGAGTTCTAGCCCCACCTCAGGCTGTCTGCTGTCAGCACAAAGCTCGCTTTGGATCCTCTGTCCTCCTCTCTCTTTGCCCCTCCCCCACACGTGCACAAAGACTCTCTCTCTCAAAAATAAATAAAAACACTTAAAAATAAAATAAAACATGTAAACCTAAAAAAAATAAAGTGTGTAAACAAAAATAAAATGTGTAAACCTGACTTGCAAAAAAAAAAAGAAAAAGAAAAAAATTAAAAGTAGCATTTCCTGTGATATCGTGGGATGCTATATTCCTGACACTTAGTGGGAGATGCTGAGGCCATTTCAATTAGCATGGGCCTTTTTTCAGTAGGGGCAGGTGCTGGCTCATTTGCCAACATTTCAGATTAGAATTCATGTGAACGTTAGGGTGTGAATCAAGTAAACTAACAAGGAAGTTCAGCTAATAAAAACTTGGCCAGAGCTTGGCCTTACTTATGTTACCCATTTGTAAGAGGGTATGATATACTGATTTCTTTGCTGGGAATTAATGTCTTTAAAGACAAACTCTTCTAAATTTTTCTGAACATGATGAAATGTATTTGTCATCTACATTCCTTACTCTGCCACAGAGCACTAGATTAATAACTGTTTTTGGCATCAAGAAGAGATGTCCTGAACTATGTATCAGTCTTCTAGTCTGTTGAGTATTATTTTCATTAAAGATTGTTATGTCCTGATGTATGAAGGGAAATTCATCACTATAGGTATACTTTATAGAAGTTGTGCAAGTTGGGATCAGAACACATGTCTGGCTTTATGAGATATATGACATAGAGAAAATCACATATCCCCTGATTCTGAGTCTTCTTATGACTTAAATGGAGAAATGTAAAATATAGACTCAAACCTTTGTTCATGAGCATAATTCGTTTCAGAAACATGCTTGTAATCCAAAGCAATTGTACATCAAAGTGAATTTCAAGAACGATTGGCTCAGTTGTGATCATGTGGTGTTCAGCATCACGTATTACTCATATTGCAAGACATCGCTCACTTATTAAGTTAAAATTTACTAGAAATGTTTGCTCGTCTTGAGGAACTCTTGCAGAACAGGTTACTCGCAATCCAAGGATTTACTGTATATTGAAAAAAATTTTCTGAGGATTAAATGAAATAGTGTAAATAAAATAACTTTGTTATAAAGTGTTAAATGTTACATTTAATTGTCACATTAATGGTGTATTTTCTTATTTAATAAGATTTCACTTCCCTTGGGTTAAAATCCCCCAAAGTCACATCTAAGAAACTTCACTTGACAGTTAAACTTTTTATAATGGGCAAAGGACTTAGAACACAAACTAGGCAGTTTTGCCAATTAATGGATTGTTACTAAGGAGGCACAGATAATAAAGAAGAAACACGTAAGTAATCAAAGAATTACTAGTGCTGGAAGGCTGCAGGGCTCACTTAGGCTCGCATAAGAGACAGAACTGGATTCACATACAACTGTTCCATTTCATATCTAGGCAACTTTGGCAACATGCTTAAATTCTCTAAGTCTCAACTTCTTTATTTTTACATAAGTGGGATATTAAGTGTCTGAGAGACGATTAATGAGGCATAAATGAAAAATGTTCATGTAAATTACTGAGCATGGGCCCAGCATGGAGGGAGTCTCATAGGATGTTACTGGTTATTGGTATTAACTCAGCAATCGGGATGTGTCAAATATTTTTCCCAAGTACAATAAAATGACCCAAACAAAATTTAAATTGGAAAATTAATAAAATTAACAAAATTAATTGTTATGGTCTGAATTATGCCCTGTCTCCAAATTTTGTTTTTTCACATGTTAAATTCTCAACCCATAGTTTCACTGAATGTTGTAATTGTATTTGGAGATAAAGTCTGTAAAGAGTGACTGAGTTAAAATGAGGCCATTTGGGTGGGCCCTAATCTCATATGATTGATGTCCGTAAAAGAAGAAATTCCAGGGGTGTGCCTGCACAGAGGGATGACCATATGAACAGGCAGCAAAAGGTAACCATCTGTCAATGAGAGGGACCTCCGAGAAACCAGCCCTGTGGTTCCTTGGTCTTGAATTCCCAGCCTACAAGAAAATAAATTTTGTTGCTTCGTTTACTCTGCTATTTTGTTATGGCAGCTCTAGAAAATGAATACACAAAGACTCAGAATTTTATTTTGGGAAAGCATTTTTTACTTTACAAGGAAGCCCTCAAGCTAAGCTTTCAGATGGAGAAGGAAATGTAAGTTGCCAAGAGAGGTCAGGTACTTACTTATTTCAAATATACCCAGAAAAGCTTATTTCAGAAAATGACCATTTTAAAGTAATAGGAATAATTATAGGAATAATTATAGTAAACTATAAATTATGTTGTAACCATATTAATTGCTTTATGCATACTATCTCATTTGATTTTACTAACATTCTGTGAAAAAGTTACTATTAACTACATTTCAGCAGGATGAAACTGAGGCTTAAATGAGGAAAAACCATGGGATAAGTAAGGTGGGAGTTTGGGATGTGAACTAAGACATGTCTGACTGTAAACCCTGTACTCTTAACAATGTGATTATTCTAAGATGCATAGTATGTCACAAGTTGCATGATTAAACAAACAATTTTTCAGACCTCATGTCCTGAATTTTGGTTCAGAGATTGCTGCAACTATAAGCTCTTTTTTATCATGTTGGTAAGGATCACAGGAGATCAGAGACCCCTTTTCTGGGAAATTGGTTGGTGCTCCATAAGAAAACTAAGTATTTCTAGAAATAAATGAAATTAAACAGCACTCTAAGTAACTGTTCCAAAGAAATTTAAGCATGTGTATGAATCACACACACACACACACACACAGGCATGAGTGCTTAGAATTTGCTGGAATGGTAAAAGTATCTGGAGCCAAATAATTGATGTGTAAACAACAACACAACTGAGCAACAGCAAAAACAAAATGGTAGCAGTATTTCTAAGAAGGGTTTGTTACAGGGGTGCCTGGGTGGTTCAGTCGGTAAAGCGTCTGACTTCAGCTCAGGTCATGATCTTTCGGTTTGTGAGCCCTGTATCGGGCTCTGTGCTGACAGCTCAGAGCCTGGAACCTGCTTCAGATTCTGTCTCTTCCCCTCTCTCTGCCCCTCCCATGCTCATGCTCTGTGTCTGTTTCTCAGTAAGAAATAAACATTAAAAAAAAAAATTAAAAAAAAGAAGGGTTTGTTACAAAGGAGGGAGGGAGTAAACTTTTAGAGTTAGGGATATAGTATGTGCAAGAATTCTCTTCAGTCAGTTTGAGTTTTACTATTTTTAAATTTTTTATTTTTTCAAGGTTTTCTTGAAATTTCAGTTAGTTTTATACTTCACGTCTACTTAGAAAACGGAGATTGAATGCACGTTAGCACATTCCTGTGCACATAGACTTCAAGAAACCTTTCCTTTTAATAAATTCTGCTAATTTTCTTTGCCTGTCTACATCCTGAAGAATACATTCCTTACAAGACTTTTATGCACTCTATACACCAATAATAGTCTTCTCTCAAGGCCTCTACTGCCTTCAGAGGAGAGATATACTTCTGATTTCTTAGGGAATTAATGGCATTTTGCTATACTCTCAGTGGGAAAATCTGGCTCATCTTTTTCTGATTAATGAAGGACCTGGTGGTTTATGATTTTCTTTGAAAGGAGGGAAATGGAGGCACAAAAGTGAGAATTTACTTCTGCTATCCCTAAAGCCTGAAAATTCAAAATATGTTTCTAAGATAATTGTACAAAAAAGAGATTTTGGGGGAGGAAGCTGATTGGTTTCTTATTCAAATGTAAAAGTACACATCTATACACAATCTATATGCCTACACACAATAATATGAAAATTCACTGATCATATAATTCTTATCAAGAGAAACTTGATAAAACCTAGACTATGTGATCACATTATCTTTAGAAAGTGAAAGAGGATGAAAATTACAGGTAGTCTGGCTTTTGTCAGAGGTTTAAGGATACGTGGTGATAAGAGGCTTAAAATGAGCAATGTTCACTTATGAAAAAAGACAATTAGCATTGGCTACTAAGTGCTTTCAAGACAGGCTTCTTATCTACCAAAATGATACAGAAAAGAGTCTGAAGAGTTTGAGTGTATGAAAGAATTTCTTATAGGTCTAGCGGGAAAGTGGGACTTATGTATAAAGAATGTTTTAGTTGAGAAATGAAAGATTTCACAAAACATATCTTTGTTTTAATTAAGTAGGTAAATCATGGTTATAGGATGTGTTGCTGTTTTTTATTATAAGATTTATAATTTTAGAAATTTATCAAATTCTTATGATTTCTTAGTTTTAAAAACCATTCCTTGGCAAAAGTTGACTTAATAAATGCTGTATCTCTTGTCTGTGTCTGTGATTGTTGCTAAGTGATGGAATTGTTGAGGAATTTTAATTTGTCTTTAAGCCTTTATACCTCATTTAGATTTAGTATAAAATATAAATATTTTATAAGAGTATAATTTTTGTTATCAAAAAATATAAGGCTATTTATTTTTTAGGGAGAAACATATATACAAAGAGATGATAATATAGGGAAAACTACTTATTTATTTTATTTTTATTCTTGGACATTTATGTTATTAATTGGGGGATATTTTAAAGCTTCTCAAGTCACATCAATTATTTAAGTAATTAAATGCATCATAGATATTATTTTTATCTACTTAATATAGGAACATTTTCCTGGATTTTTACTGAATTATTATTTTTTTTGGTGATATAATCATGAATTTTTATCCCTATGTCTAGCAAAATAACAGTGTGATAAGTACATATTTAGATGTTTTAAATTTCCTCCTTTTTATGTTAAATTTTCTAATTTTCTTATAAAAATGCCTAAATCAAGCCGTTTTAATTAGAAATCAAACAACGACAAAATCAAAAGTGAAAAAAAGTTTCTAATAGCTTTTTAAAATTTTTTTTTAATGTTTATTTATTTTTGAGAGAGAGAGTGAGAAAGAGCATGAACAGGGGAGGGCCAGAGAGAGAGGGAGACACAGAATCCAAAGCAGGCTCCAGGTTCTGAGCTGTCAGCACAGAGCCTGATGTGGGGCTTGAACCACAAATGGTAAGATCGTGACCTGAGCTGAAGTCAGACACTTAACCGACTGAGCCACCCAGGTGCCCCTCTAATAGCTTTTGATGTATAAGTGACAAAGATTTAATAGGGAAGTACTGGAATAATCTGGGAAAGCATTTGTGTTTCTTCTTACAGTATGATCAGGAAGCAGATCCTGCTAATTGCCTAATCAATATCCATTCTTTTCCTTTTTTACAAATGGAATCACATTTTTTTTTTCAAGATGACAGTGTGCACTGTTGAAAACTTTATTTTCCATCCTCTGTTGCATTTGACACAGTATTAGCAAATGAGATGTCTACGTGGAGGTCTGGGATAGCTTTTCTCTCCCCATATAGGCGCTGTCTCCTCTTCTCATTATAGGCCTGTGTGGTGCCTAAACATCAAAGTTTCCAGAAAATTAATAGTTCTTAGATTCATTACTGCCTTTAGAGCAGGTAGGGTGAAACCCTGTGAACTCCATGATAACATCCCTCCGAATCTCTTATGTCCTTAAAACAAAATGTGAGCCTGAGTGTTGTGAAGAGGTTCAGAGTGCACCAATGCCAGTTCTGAGGATCCTACTTTGAAGACCAGAGAATTTGAGCAGTGGAACTAAAATAACTTAAGTAAGAACAGATATAAATCAATTGATTTGTCAACTCTAGCCTATCAAACAACATACACATATTATTTATATTAAAATACATTTTTCTCAGTGGTGCTAAATATCTGTTTCTTGTTTCTCAACATATTCTAGATAATGGTTCTGGAGACCCTCACAAACTTGTGTGTCATTCAAAACACAGCGGGACAACTGAGGAACATTTTGCCTTGTTAAGCATTTCATATTTGTTCCAAATTTGCAGATGTATGATGTAAAATGTAAAGTATGATACCAATTCCATATATTGGCAACCAAGTAGATATTAAATGTTAGAATTAAGAATATCTTTACCTTATAGAGAATTTTCGTAATATTGATTCATTTTTTTTAAATTAAGTGCTCAGCTTTTTATTAAAAGGTCATTGATAGCAAGCTTACGATAATGATGCTTGCTAGCATGGTTAATAAAGCCAAATAAAAGCCAAAAATTTGGCCAAAGAGTCAGAACATTCTTTGTGCAATGTAGAGTGTGTGGTTAGAAATTTTGCTAGAAAACATGTCCTCAACTGTGCCAGAATTGACAATATTCAAAGATTATGATCTAAATTCTCTGGACTTGTTCAAAGATACAACTCTTAGTAAAGCCCACATAAAATGTAACCTTTGAATTTATTGTTGAAACGCGCCATCTGACTGTTATTATAGCAGACTAGATTCAAGATGCACAAAAACAGGTGAAACAACAGATGTTCAACTAAAGAAGTTAGTTTTTCACTGAAAAATTAAATTAATTTTGAGTGTCCATTAACCATATTTTTTGGTATGAAGTGTTACTTACAACTATTAGTTTAATAATAGCTTATGGAAAACTCAGAGATATAAACTTGGCTACTTTAGTTTTAGGGAGATTAAATGTTTTAGACTAAGAGTTTTTTTTTTTTTTTTTGACCCCTAAATCAAAATACACAGCATGCAAAATATGTAGCAAAGGCAACATTCCATGAAAATACAACAAATTAGAACAAGGAAACAAAAAGATCTGCATGGCCATGAATAAAGATATTCATATACAAGTAATCTCCAATGTATTTTCTAGAAATTATCTGATAACCAACATAGTCCCAGGAATAGCTGTGATTGAGCAGCGTACTGCTGTTTTTGTTGTCTTGTTTTATCTAGCCTTTTAAAACTCCTCAAAAAGAACTTAAGAAATACTGTATGTATCCAGATATTATTGTAAGAGATTGTAAAACTAGTGATATTAAGTGACAGCAATTGATACGGTAAGATTAAAATATTTTTGAAATTATGTGGGAAAATGAAAAGTTACCATCTGGGGCCCTATTGACATGATATGTGTAAATCAAGGCTCATCCTTGAATCAAAGTATTATTTAACAATTTTTTTATTGATATTTCCAACTGCTGCTTTAGTAGAACAGATCTTTTTTAAAATGTGAAGTTAATAAAAAAAGCTACCTACTTATCACCCAATACATGTCTAATTTGGCATTGCTGCTAATAAGATAAGAAATTATGAAAAAAAACTTGCTAATAATATCATAATTGGTGATTTTGCTAAAATGAAGGTGAGAAAAGATTTTTTTGGGATAAATACATAGTAATTCAAATTATGTTAGTCTTCATTATTTTACTAACCAAAACATTTCAGACCCAACAACAAACAGAACACACAGACGTGCACAATAATAATTGATTTCACACTACTCAGGATGTTGTCAACTTCCAATCATATAAAAAACATACCTTTGTGCCTATTTAAAAAAAATTGTTCCTAAAAAGTGTATTTACACATACGGTGTGTGGGCCTGCATTTTTACTCTCGTCCTGGGCCCTGAAAATATTAAAGAACAGCCTGTCTTCATTACATAGAATCATTTAGGAGCAAAAAGCAGAGTGAGCATCAGCAAAGAGAGGAATAAAAGGGGGGAAATGGGAAGTTACAGACCCTGGTATCTGTTGAGCCACTAATATGTGCTAAGGTCTATACCACATCGTTTCATTTTTATACATGTTTGAGATAGGTGGAGTAGGTCAGTTTCAGAGATGAAGAAATTAAGAATAGGTCGTATCTTGTAATTTTCCCAGTTCATTTTGCTGGCTCTGTGGAAAACCAAGAACCCAGAGCAAGGTGAATCTTGGCTTGCCCTAATTACACAGCTGTTTCTAAACTGAGAGTATAAAAGTAAATGAAGACAGACCATAGTAGGTGCAGAGACTATTTATTATAGAAAATTGGTAAAAAACAAAAAACAAAAAACAGCAGGAAAAAAAAAAGAAAATAAGAATGTTTTGGAACTTTAGAAATACTCAAGATTTAAATTCTAGTAGAAGAATTACAAAATTTGTCAAATATCACAATCAATCTGCAAACTGTCCACATTACAGGACTGTGGTGGATGAGTACGATGGGATGTGATGAAGTATTCAGGAAATAGTGTTGAATATTTAGTTTTACGTCTACATTTATAAAAATAAGTTGAGAATGACTAAAACTTACACAGCAAACATTTAACAACACTCAAAAAACTGAAGACCCTAAGAAAATTTTTATAATTTCAAGGTAGAAAGGTTTTTTGAGGTATGATACTAAGTCAGGAATCATAAGGACAAAATATTATAGTAGTACTTTTTTTTAAAGTTAAACTGAGAGGGAGCTTGGGTAGCTCAGTCAGTTGAGCATGCAACTCTTGATTTTGGCTTGGGTCATGAATCCAGAGCACTGGGATGGAGCCCCGGCGTGGGCTCCACATTCAGCTCTTTCCCCCTCTGTCCCTCTCCCTGCTTGCTCTCTCTCTCTCTCTCTCTCTCTCTCAAAACAAACAAACAAACAAAAAAAAAACAACTTAACCCGGGACGACATTGAAACCCTAATGAGAAAACCAGGATTCAGATTATCTATATTAAAAAATCTTACATATTAATTTGACCCCTCCTCAAAAATGGCCAGATGATACCAATGGGAGTTTATTCAAAAAAGAAATACAGGTGCTACCTGCCCACTGGGGAGTCATATACTTTGCTTTTTGCACTTCATCTTTCTTAGGATACTATTGTAAATTCTGTATTGTGGAAATATTTAAAAGTTAGCTCACAATTGTTAGGATATGTTTCTATTTAGCTACTTATTAAATCTTAATCCATAGTGTGACATTTGCTCAAAGAAATTCATCTCAGAGGCTGGTTATACAGCTCCAGTGTAAGGATCATAATCAGGTCTTTTTTAGTGATAAATCTAAATGTATGTGGATGCTTCCCACTTTCTGATCATGGGGCTAAAAGCTAGTTTGGATCAAATGATCACTGACTGGGTCTTATATTAGGTCCCCCTAACAGCGAGTAGGGTATTGCTGATTGTCGCCGTGAGTGGAGGCTTCACCATCTGGCTCTTGAGAGAGCTTAACAGGGTCATGTGCCCTAACTTCCAAATCACTGATAAGGTTTAATGTTTTTATTTTTCTAAGGTAATTTGCATTTTAATGAAGTAGTGAAGGATTAGGCCAGTTAATAAAGACTAATTTATAAATCGAAGACTTCATGCAGACCATTGGGTTAGGCATGTGGGAGGGCCAGACGCCTTTCGAAATCTCTAAATGGTCAACGGAGACACATGCTTTCCCCGGGGCCCTGCAGGTAAGTAGGTGGCAACACTGAAGATTACTTCCACTGGATCTTCTATAAGAATGGGGACAAAGAGCACAGATGCCAATTTATTTTCCTATTATCCAACCATTGCTAGTTCTTTCCCTTTGAATGCTAATTCCACCCATCTTATACCACATGTCTCCTTTTGGAGAGGGGAAAATCATGTCAAAGAAATTCCTGTAAAAAGGCTTAAAATTCCATGTTGATAACCCCATATTGATTATTTTACATAGGCAAATTATGTGAACAATTTTATATATCCTACCCCAATTTCTGCTGGGTACAGTGAAGTGGGCAAAAGTAGTGCTCAATAAATCAAGTAAATCAACTTAAAAAAATTTTTTTAATGTTTATTGTATTCATTTCTGAGACAGAGACAAAGCATGAGTGGGGATGGGGGTGCAGAGAGAGAGGGAGACACAGAAACTGAAGCAGGCTCCAGGCTCCGAGCTGTCAGCACAGAGCCTGACGCGGGGCTCGAACTCATGAACGGTGAGATCATGACCTGAGCCAAAGTCGGTCGCTCAACCGAAAGCCACCCGGGCGCCCCAAGTAAATCAACTTTTTAAAAAGACTTTGCAATAACAAAAAATTGAAGTAAGCTGAAAATAGTTTGCTTTAAGTAAAACACACATTATTTTTCTAAATAAACTGTTTAATGAAGACCCTTGGTGGTCTCACTGGGGCACATAGACCCAAGGGCTGGATATTTCTATATGGTTTGCAGACACATTCCTGCTAACCCATTTCAGCTGAAACTTTACCACTGATGGAGCACTCAGGCAATCAGTTATCAGTGTCTTAGAACGGAGCTTACCTTTTGGTGAATCCTTCACTGCAGTTTATAGACCATTTCTTGTACTCTCCTGTGATTGTTTTGCTGCAAATGCAAGTACGGAGTATTTAACCTAGAGGCTACTTGGTCAAACATGATATGTGGCTATTACATAGTACTATGCCGTCTCTTAAACAGAATAGAATGTTTAGAGTAAGACAAGATTTGGTTTGGTCTCTACCACTTGCACCACTTACAGAAACTTGAATCTAGCAATTAAAATAAAGTGTAGGGGTTGTTCATCAGATATTGGATCTAAGTTTAGAATATTATTTTGTTTTATTTTACTAGGGAAATGACATGTTTGTCTTTTATAGAAATGTGAAGGGAAAATAGAGAAATACACATAAAATTTATTTAAATAAGCATGCAAGTAGATATTTTTATGTAAATAGGGATCTATGTGTATATTACATATGTATATATGTATATATAATGCCATAAAGGCATTACATTAAAAGTTAGCCACTTAGTCACATGCATGATGTAATTGTCACCCTTTGCATTTAGCTGTTTATAAGGAATAAATATAGTTGGTTTGGTGGCAGAAAGTTTTATACTAAGATTTAGGAGACTTCAACTCAAGTAAGCACAAAGAATCTTCTATGTTCTCATCTCTAAAAGTGGTTCAAATAAAACTTTTTGATTTCAGAGGCCCCTGGGCTCTAACATACTATAATACATTTTATAATCTGACATTTGTATAACCCTATATCTAAATAAAAGTGAATCCAATTTAAACAGTTCCAAATAATCATTATACTTATGGTGGGTGAAAAGCCTATTTTTATTAGCTTTGGAATAATATTTAGAAATAAAAAGTAATTTTTAAAATAGAAGAAAATATCTTCTGAGACCATAATCTGCGCTCATGCAAAATGATACAAACCTTATGATTACATGTATGAAAACTCATGATAAATATTTAAGTGTTTAATGGAAAGAGAAAATAGAAATCCACCAAGTAATTGAGTTACAGCAATGGGCTTCTGAAAGGTTAATTTTTCATTCTTAATATTCTTCTAATTATACCACATTAAATTTTATTCTACATAAAAGAAGACAAAGTATAAGAGTACTTGGGAAGTGTTAATTATATGAAAATATTTGTGAAGTGGATTGGTCATCCAAATAACATCATGAAAACCATTTGGCTTGGAAAGTTGTTCTCTATGGGTTATTTAAAAAATGTAGCTGTACCTTTTAGTGTAGATATATCAGTATTTATTTTCTTTACCAGGAATTTCAACAGACTTGTAAAAACTGATGATTGCTGCTAATGGAGATCCCTAGCTTTTTGAAGGTAGATTTTTGTGGGTAAACAGACACGGCCCCAGAACCTCTGCCCGCCTAGTGAATTGCATCCTAGAGATGTGTCTGGATTTGTGGAGACTGACTGAAACCAGCGGGGACTCCTCCTATTCTTCTAGAAGCTCTATGAATATCATACAAAGGGAGAAACACGTTTCGGAACGGTAAATGGAAATGCACAATATTTCATTGGTTTATATGCCAACATATTTTTGGGAAGATGATATTTAGTAATCTTTTGGAAATATTGACGAAGATATCACCAACTACACATAAAATGAAAAAAAATGCAAACTTCTTATTACAGTTTCTGGAGACTGTAATAAACTTTGCGTCATCTGTATAATGTTTATAATTGGAGGTCTGAAAAATAGACGGACTTCAGTTGAAACCTCCAAGTTTTTTTATCCGGTGTTTCCTCAGAATTATTAATTAGTCCAGGTTTGGCATGCCAGTAATGTTCACATGAAACTTAACTAAGGCTAACTAAAAACTTGGCATCTGTCCTTGGAAAAAAATCATCTTGAGTTTGCTTAAAGGTCTGTGAACCTCAGGAAACCTTTCAGTGACCCTTGCTACAGTGTGGTGGTTTCTAGTGATATCTGAAACCAAGAATGTTTTGTGAAGGGTTTGGGTTTCATCTGGAAAGCCATATCTAATCCTAGGTACTGCCTAATGAATTAGGAGTCTGCTCCTCCTTGGATCCTCGTACAGGCAGTGCTTTGCGCAAAATCCGTGACTTTCACTGCAGAGTAAAATTGCGCCTCTTAATGAACCTTTTGAAAATGCCTTCAGTGGATTTTTAAAAAATGTTCTTTCTGGGTGTATTTATGCTATTGTCACTGCTACCTAAAATATAGACATGCACTGAGACATCACTTGAGGCTGTAGCATATTTCTGTTAAATAACAGGTAATTATTGTAACAGATAACTATTGTATTGATAGTATTACACATTCTAAGAATGTTGTATGTATTTCATAGGCCAAGACAGTCCTAAGTGTAGCAAGTTTTGACTACATGGGGCCAGGGAATACTCCAAATGATAACTAACTGTATGGTCCTCCAGACGTTGAGTGGGGCACTGGTGGAGCCAGCTTTTCTCACTCTTTTTTTATCCCTCATAAGGACACACACAGACCCATATATATACATTTCTCTCCAGCATACGGAAATTATCTCCCCTCAAGTGGGGAAAATGACCCACTGGATATGAACAGTTGATAATCAAGAATTTCTAAGATGTGTTACAAAAATAACATCTACAGTTGATTTTCAAGGGAAGTCTACATTATAAAAAAGGTCTGAGGGATATGAAATGGAATAACCCTCTTTGTTTTCATCTCTGAATCTTCTTTAGTGGCTTGTTTTTGCCCTAAATTATTTTTTCAGTTTTCTTGCTTTAAGGATTCACTGTCCATTAGTTTTCGGCTATTTTTATATCTCAAATTCTTAGACAAAATGCCTGAGAAGTTCTGACATTCTTTATGCTTCTAAATCTGTTTAGATGTCATTATTTTAGGGCCTGTTTTTATGTTATGAATAAGTTGAAAAAAAATTAGGGAAAGAAACCTATATGAGGATTCTTAAAGATGTATACATATATATGTATACATCTTTAAGAATATATTTAAGAATATAAGAAGATATCTATTTCAGATCTATTTCAGTTGTTCTTTGCCACTAGGCAACCATAGAGAGAAAAATGTTATATTGATAATGACTGATTCTGATTGCCAGAGAAATAAAGATAGGTTCTAATAGGGTCAAAGAAGAAAATGAAATCCTAGTGAGTTAAGAAATAGTCTTTCAACTTTGATATATAGGCACTAATACTATACTATACTATACTATATACTATAATAATACTTTCTTTTCTACTGATTTTTTGATCCTGTGCAGCCATTTATGGTTCATTGTTTAATTTTTTCATTTGAAAGCTTTAACATTAAGTCTTAAGTAGATTGATCATTTATACCTTCTGAGATATTCTCTATATTTACAAAGAGTACTTTCCTCTTGGATGGCATATCTGTGGACAAATTTACCAGGGTGCAATGTGTCCAATTTTGGAAGCTTCCATTAGATTTTCTTTTTTGACCCATGAGATCTCATAAGCAACTGAAGCATCAGCATTAGGCGTTTCTGACACATAACCCAACCTACAATCTGTATTACATAGTCTTTTTAAAATATCATAGACAGTGGAAGGGAAAAATGTGTTTCTTACAAATTTTTAAGGAAAAAGATACTTCTTCCCTTTCATTTATAAGGCATTTTTAACAAAGGCCATCACATAACCAAGTAAAAGAATACAAAGCATGAGTTTTGGACCATGCAGTGCTCCAGTAGTTGCTGGAATAGGCTAAACCACGTCAGCATCAGTGATCTTACATCCCCAGCTGCCATTATGGTTACAGGTATTTCTTTAAAAAAAAAAAAAAATAGTGTTTTTATTTAGTTTTGAGACAGAGAGAGACAGAGCATGAGCAGGGAAGGGGCAGAGAGAGAGAGAGAGAGAGAGAGAGAATCCAAAGCAGGCTCCAGGCTCTGAGCTGTCAGCACAGAGACTGACGCAGGGCTCAAACTCACAGACTGTGAGATCATGACCTGAACTGCAGTTGAATGCTTAGCCAACTGAGTCACCCAGGCACCCCTGGTTATAGATCTTTCTAAACCACCTTTAAACTACCACTCCTGTATTCTAGATTTTTCAATCATAAGTTAGCTTTTAGGGGAGCCTGTCATGTAAATCTCCAAATTTTCTTATAATGTCTTAGCTGTCATCTGTATCTTAGTAAATTTCAGTTGCTTTTGGTTTTACTTTTCACCAATTATGTTGTCAGGACAAATGTTCTGTCCTTCCACATGGAAGTCATTTGTCTGCTTGTCTTATTGCCATTGATTTTTTTATTCTGGCTACACCACAACCTCCTGATTAAAAAAAATAATAAAAAACAAAAAACAAAAAACACAAAACAAAACTTACGTGAATTAGTAGTTTAATCCTTTTGCATACTTCATTTGCATAATTCTCACAACATATGTTTCCATACAATCTGGTAATTATTTGGTATGTGGATCACCAATTGTAGCTTAAACTTGCTTTTCTTTATTCTACTAAACATATTCTGTTTGTTAGCTGTCTATTCATTGTTTATAAGTTATGTACTTTTGTAGAGTGGGGCTAATTGATAATGAATTATGAGGTAGTGCTACACTCTGTTAAGAGACAGAGTTATTTTTGAAGGAGTAGTTTTATTACAGAATGTTAGGCCATTTGCAGTAATGAAAAGTTTGCTTTTGATGAAAGCATAAGAAGGTGATAACATATGATGAGATATTGTATAGAAAACAGACAAGTCCTTTTAACTTGTTTTTGAGGATAAAGATGCCTTTACTCAACAAAGAATAGATTGTGGCCTGTCAAAATGTCAAAGTCAATGACATTATCATTACCTCTTTCTACAGTACTAGCAAAAACAGTTCCATTTCAGAAATGAATGATATGAAAAAGCATTGTTTGGCCAACATGCTATCATTAAACTATCCAGAGAATTTTTTTCTTTTCTTATTATTTCTTCCAGGTAAATTCACTTCTCCTCAATAAAAGTATGGAGTATACAGAAGTATACTTTAAGTATACAGAATCAGAAACATGTCGATGGAGGGAATCACGATCACCAGCAGTGCAATATCTACAGATAATTTTCCTTAAGGCAGAATGTTCACATTCGATGCCGGGTCATTCAGAGGGCAGGGCTTAGGGGAGACAAGGTTCAAAGATGCTTGGCATGGGAGAGTTTGTCTACTACTGGCTATATATTTAAGGTCAGCCTTGGAGGAAATTGCTTATCTATACTTCTTGGAGCCTAGAAAGATTTTCAGATGAGTAACTTAAGGATTCTGTTTCTGTTTCTTTTCAGTTTGTTTCCTGTTGTCTCAGAGGGTTTTGTGATATAATAATAGGCAAAGGTTATCATTTATTAAACTAAACGACAGGCAAAGTCTAGGAGGCTTTTCATACATTTTGTCATTCAATTCACAGGGCAAGTTCTGGAAATCGGCACTATCGCTGTGATCATCCCCTTCTAGAGATGAAGAAACTGCGGCACACAAAATTTAAGTAGCTTGTTTAAGGAGGTATAATTTGTAAGTGTCAGAACAAGGATTGCAACTTAAGTTTTTATGATTTCACATAAATATAGCATAGAGAAGCATGGACTCTGGTGTTGGAACTTTGGGTTAAAAAGCAAGGTCTCTTGGCGCACCTGGTTGGCTCAGTCGGTTAAGCATCCCGCTCAGGTCATGATCTCACAGTCTATGAGTTCAAGTCCCACGTCGGGCTCTGTGCTGACAGCTCAAATCCTGGAGCCTGCTTCGGATTCTGTGTCTCCCTCTCTCTCTGCCTCCCCCCCTCTCACACTCTTTCTCTTTCTCTCAAAAATAAATAATAAAACTTTTTTAAAAAATTTTTTTAATGTTTATTTATTTTGGAGACAGAGAGAGACAGAGCATGAACAGGGGGGCATGAACAGGGAATTAATAAACACAATTTATTAATTGTGTTATTTTGGGTAAATTAACTTTCCTCTGTCTCAGTGTCCTCAAATAGGGATTTAATTATTTAACACATGCAAAGGACTTAGGGCTTAACACATAAGAAATGCTTAATAAATATTAATTATAATGCTAAACTTTCTTCAAAGAATTTTATTATGTATTAATTCGTATGCTGATCATAAAAAATCATATGTATAAATACAAGGGCTCAGTCTTTTATATTTGAAACAATTTTTCCAGAATCACTTTATTATATCCTAGACACAATATATGTCTATCTTCTTATGCCGAAATCATAGAGGAATGTTGTGTTAGTTTTCTGATAGCATAAAATGTCACTTTTCCATATAACATGCAAATGCTTTATTTCAAAAGGCCAAATCTAAAGGTGCTGTCTAGCTTGATTTATTTGGGCCTATTTTAATCAGGACTGCTTTGACATACAAACTAAATTGCTTTAAGGAGGATCTTTCTTTCTGGGAGTGTATTATCATTTTGGCATTGTATGTCTGTTGAAGAGGTCCTAATTTATGCTCACACAGCAGGATGCTTCCTTCCCTGTAATTGCACTTCTTTTAGCTCTTCTTCTATGTACTGGGCAAGACCTCGGTGGGAGGAAAGGGAAAAGCAAGACCAGACACGGTTACGGCACAGAGAGCACTATGACAAAAGTATACACAGGTGCACAGAGGTACAGGCATGAATGCAAGTTCAAAAGTCTGCTTGTGTAACTCAGAGTTGGATTGTCTATGGGCAGCCTCACAAAGCAATCCACCCTACACCAATAGTTAAGACTACAGGATTAGAATAACTGCGAGTCATAAATGATACTTGGAATTTGGTAGAATTTACAACCTCCACCAAAATCTTTTTGTCTTCAATATTCTGAGAAGTAGGGCTATCTTTTACAGCTAAGCAAAAAGAGTTTGAGAACAGATAAGAGACTTAGGCCAGGATCTGCGCCTTATTTAATAGAGGTAGAATAATTGACCCCAGAGCCCAATTCTTTCCATTATAAATCCTGCCTCTGATCAAAATTAAAATTAAAAACGTTTCTGGATCTCTAGACAATAAATCAATAATCCAATGCATAGAGATGATTCATATTGTATGATGAAGAGTGTTCAGGGAAGATTTCATCAGACCACCAGTCCATGAGCTGACACTGAACGTGAGTAGGCTCTTACAGATGGATGTGGTAAAGGGAAAAGGTCATAGAAAAGACTCGGCTTTTTGTGCTTTGAGAATTTATTTGAATTAGGGAAGTCAAAGTTGAAATATATTAACAGTAGTTTGGAAGCAGGAATGAGCATGTCAGAAAACAGTATGGAGATGTGGGTGGCTGGAGTTCGCAATGCACAGCGATGAGTGGTTGGGGGACGTAAGTAAGAGGTGGAGGGTTTCCTTGCCAAATATTTGCTTTCCTATCTTGTGGTTCTCCAACCATTTCCCAGAGGGGAACAGACATATGGAAATACCAATAAAATGAATAGGCCACAACTCGACAGTGTTATTTAAATAAATAGTACACAACATGTCTTTAAAAACTGGCAAGTTAGGGGGGCCTGGGTGGCGCAGTCGGTTAAGCGTCCGACTTCAGCCAGGTCACGATCTCGCGGTCCGTGAGTTCGAGCCCCGAGTCGGGCTCTGGGCTGATGGCTCGGAGCCTGGAGCCTGTTTCCGATTCTGTGTCTCCCTCTCTCTCTGCCCCTCCCCCGTTCATGCTCTGTCTCTCTCTGTCCCAAAAATAAATTTAAAAAAACGTTGAAAAAAAAAAAAAAAACTGGCAAGATAGTTTTTCTTACTCTTTAAATCTGGAAGCAATAAGGTGACTATGTGTGTAAAGTTTGCCGAACACTGAGGGCAAAAATGAACAAAACAAACAAAAACAAACAAACAAACAAACAAACAAAAACCATATAACTGAGGAGCAGAACAAAGAAAGAGCAAAGGGAGGTCAGGGAAAAGATTTTAAAGGAATATAAAAAATGTTATGACCCAACATAGTTAATGGAGAATGCATACATTTTCATACCATGCTACCTCTGACCTCAAGACTTTGTGGCAGATGGAACACCTCTCTGGTTCCCTTCTCTCTAGTCTGTCTTCCTCTGTCCGACGTACGAAATAAGATAAAAGCACTAATAGAGCAAGGGAAAAACCCGAGAGGAAAATGTCTGCTCTCAAAGCCAGACAGGCGCAGTTGCTGCTGGCCTCACACATTTCACAGCTTGGTGCTTGGGTCTACAGTTGCCAAGTATGTCTCAAGAGTGACTATAAACACTCTTGGCCCGAGTGGAGTAAGAGATCCAGAAGGCTGACAGAGAGTCCATGAGCTGATTGCCAGCAGGGGATGGGGACATGCCAAATTCTGATTGAATTACACCCATGTGACACTTCCTACTGTAATCACACCCTCCCTTTGCAGAGGCCCAACTGGGACGAGGAAAGCAACTACCGTGAGTCAATGTCATTAGAGAAGGCTAGTCTCGGTGCAGAGCCTAGCTCTGCAGTTGTGAGAGCTCAGTTGGTCAGTCGTGTGCATGCTTCAAGAGGGGTTGGCCTAAAAGGGCTGTGTAAGCTAACAGATGGAAGAAAGACAAATGTTTTTCTAGAAATATGTTCTGTGCTTAATAATGATTAGATTTTAATGAGGTATTGCAGGAATAAAATGCCTTAAAAAATAATAATTTTGAAAAGTCTCACTGCACAGGGCGTACGTAAACGCATAACACAATGCAGGGAGAGAATGACTGTTTTTTCCAATCTCATTAAATATATGAATATGAGATGTTACCTTCAAAATATCTTCATGCAATCGTCTTTCAAATATTTTTAGTGTATGTCCTCTTAGTTCGAACTTCTTCATTCTTTTGTTTAAGGTTTATTTATTTATTGTCAGAGAGAGAACCCATGGGGGAAGGGCAGAGAATCCCAAGCAGAGCCCCAGTGGGGGCTTGATCTCAAGACCTCTGAGATCATGACATGAGCTGAAACCAAGAGTCAGATGCTTAACTAACTGAGCCACCAAATGCCCCTAGAATTTCTTCTTCCTAATCTCTCCTTCCACTGAATTTAGCTGTAGCTTAGTGAGACCACCATGACGTCATTAAACTAAGACACTCCCTGAGCTCTTGCAAGAGTGTGCACCTCATGGGGCTTAGCAGTGTTAGACAAGGACTAGCATTGAATTTACATTTAAATTCAATGCCCGGTGGGAAAGGCTTTCCAGCTCGAATCTCAGCCATGAATAAACTCTTGCTTCCAAAAGGAGGTAGGTTATGTCAGGAAATGGAAAAAAAAAGGCAAAGATATAGATTACAGAAGTTGTTCTTGGAATGCCTAGTTATATCAGGCAACAAGCATTTTGCTAGGAAGAGAGGTGTCCATAGAAGTCAATAGAAGCATATTTAAAAACTGAAAGTCATCCTAATCATTATACTATTAATGACAGAAAATAATCTACTAATAATAAAGGGCATCAAATCTACAAATAATAAAAGACAAATATGTGACCAGTGAGTGAGAAATGATCAGTGTAGGAGACAGAAGAGAAGCATTAGAATTTGATGGCAAAGGAACCCAGAGGGACAGAGAGAGAAAGAGAGAGAGAGAGAGAGAGAGAGAGAAGTTTCATATTTATTTATTTATATGTATTGGCAGGTAAAATATCCATAATGTTTACACGTGACTTAATACAATTCCGAGTTGAATAACTTATCTTGTTATTGTTTTATGTGAGACCTGAATCTGTAAATCTTCACTGATGATGGTCCCAGTAGGCATTTTGATAAACAACAGATGAAATTCATGCTTTTCAGTGTGGTTTGCAGACCAGTTGCTCCGTTAGAGGACAAGTACAGAAACTGAGAGTAAATGATTAGAAACTTTAATAGCAACTTGAGCAATTTTTTTTAGATCTGTTGAATCAAATGATAAACAATTTGGGATTATGTTTCATGTGTCTAATGTTATTTGTTAGATATTAATTTTATATTTTACAAAGTTGTCTATCTCTAAAGAGTCTCTTACCATGATTCCTTGCATAATGCTAACTTAAGAAGGGCTTATTCTATGTTCCACAGTTATTTATGCACATACCCATGCTTGCTGCAAAGGCCAGTGTTTCAAGAGGAACCAAGATGAAATGTATCACATCATGATCCCCTGGAAGAAGTTTTAAACAGCACAGTTTCTACTTCCTCAGGCTGTCTGCTGAGCAAGTGTGAAAGTGTTGGGGATAAAAATGAGTATTAAACCAGAATGTCTGAGGAAGTGGTCAGCATTCAATGATCCAAACAACTACCTTTGTGGAAACCCTCCATCTTGGCACGCATGCATACCATAGAACAGGTTATTGAGGAGAAAACATCATTTTATATCATTTAAAATAGGAGATATTTGATACCTCATATATAATGTTTCTTTATTTTTGAGACAGAGGGAGACAGAGCATGAGCATGGGAGGGGCAGAGAGAGAGGGAGACACGGAATCCAAAGCCGGCTCCAGGCTCTGAGCTGTTAGCACAGAGCCTGATGTGGGACTCAAACTCATGAACCACGAGATCATGACCTGAGCCGAAGTCGGACAGTTAACTGACTGAGCTACCCAGGCGCCCCTATTGATACCTACTATATAATGAGTATTCCCCTTTTTTGTGTATAAATTGGTTTTACTATTTTTTTAGTAATGCATAATGATCTTTTAACAATACCACTTTTCCCCTTCT
Organism: Panthera uncia; assembly: GCF_023721935.1. Classification (NCBI taxonomy): domain Eukaryota; kingdom Metazoa; phylum Chordata; class Mammalia; order Carnivora; family Felidae; genus Panthera; species Panthera uncia. The sequence continues at coordinate 103,174,846 of NC_064811.1, forward strand.
CCTTTTCTACACATTCCTCCTTCTCTGCATCTGTCCTGGGTTGTTGGGAGTGAAGGAATTATTAACTTAAAGTTTTTTTATTAACTGGAAGTGGATTTGCTATATACATCATACGTGATAGTTGCACATTTGTATGTTGATATAGATAAATATATGGTTTGATATTTTCCAATCAGTCCTTTGGAAATTCTTGGGGAGGAGTCTTTGTGTAAATCTACGGTAATATGATTCAAAAAAGCAGGAAGTAAGAAGATAATCAAGGTGGAGAAATTTGTTTTAAAATAAGAGCCACCTAACTTCAAGTTAATTAATGAGAGAGATGCAGAGATTTTTATCTGTTTTGACATGTACAGATTTTTAAAATATAAAGACTCAGTTTTTTACTCCTCTTTGTACAGAACCAAGGATGTTGAACCTTTCAGGGTCACTCTATTTCCGGTCAAACGAGTTTTTCTATCAATGCCCAAATTATCTCCAGCAGTTGTTCCCAGGCTAGCTAATTATCAGAATCACCTGGGGAACTACCAAATAAAAAACTATGGAGGTGAGACATGGGAATCCTTAAACTTAAAATGCTCCACAGATGATTTTAATGAATAGTTTAGTTTGGGAAGTGCTTGTGTGGAGGCAGCAGACCCAAAGGGACAAAAAACAATTTAACATTTTTATAAGCGTCCTAATTCAAATGTTGGAAGTTCTATTCCTACTCAAAGTTCTATGGCATCCTCTTAAGGCATTGGGCTAAATCATATGGCGTGTATCCTGTGTGGATCCCTCTTATAATCTCCATAAGGATGAGGACACAATTTTCTTTTATTGCTCTCTCGCATGTGCTTATTACATCGCAAGGAGATGAGGCATTCAATTAACTCTGCTGAATAAAATGGCATTCCCAAGAGAAAATGCGGCTTGAAAAGGGAATACGGTATTAATACGAGGTGTTGTACCACCTCTTATTACACACCAGAGGCTTCCTTGAGCAGACAGTTGCTGGTGGAGACTACTGCTCTCTGGAGAAGCCCTTACCAGTGAAAGATTGCTAGGGCTCTATATGTGTGCTGGAGCTCTTAGCTGTAAGTAGGATGCAGAATTATAAGAACACGAAGAAGAGATTATTCTAAGTTTCATCTTCAGGAGAGAACACAATCTAGAGGAAACAGATTTCTAAGTCATATACTCTAACTTGAAAGACCTCCAGAGAAGAATTCTCAAACTCATATAAATACTACTTCCCATATGCCATTGCCATTATTTAAAAATCAGATAATTCCCCTCAATCATGGTGAATTACACATGGATGGTGATGGCTGAGACAATCACTTTAAGAATATATCATAATTTCTATAGCAACCATAATTTTATGTAATGTTTTATTTGATAAATCTTTTCAAGATCTGAGACTGTTTCTATTCAAATGGCAGTATTAAGCTAAGCGATTTGTCATGATTATTTGTTAATTTTTGAGCATACATAGCTGCTTATAATCACAGAATTTGTTATCGCACTGTTTAATATTGCCATATTGTGCAATTAACGACTGTGCTCCGTTATTTGAGAATACTTTTTACAAGGTATCAGGCCCAACTAAGGGCGTTGGTAAGGATGAGAGAATTGCATTGTTACTAAAAGTGAGAATTGGCTTGCTCTAAAGATGCCAGATAGAGCCAGCGAATTGTATTTTACAGGTTTCTTCTTTTTTAAAATATCTTTTTAGAGTTGTCTTTTTGTCTAAAATGTCACCTTTATCTGCTGTTCTCATTCCCAATTCATTGCATTAATCAAATCTAAAAGATTGGTAGAATGATAGAACAGATCACACCCTGATCAAAACTTACCACAATGAATACTGAGTAATGTAAAGAGTTGTTGAATCACTATATTGTACACGTGAAACTAACACAACACTGTATGTTTTTTTTTTTTTTTCAACGTTTTTTATTTATTTTTTTGGGACAGAGAGAGACAGACCATGAACGGGGGAGGGGCAGAGAGAGAGGGAGACACAGAATCGGAAACAGGCTCCAGGCTCCGAGCCATCAGCCCAGAGCCTGATGCGGGGCTCGAACTCACGGACCGCGAGATCGTGACCTGGCTGAAGTCGGACGCTTAACCGACTGCGCCACCCAGGTGCCCCGACAACACTGTATGTTAACAATGCTGGGAAAAAAAAACCAGTCATTCAGCTTTTCTGGATTCATTGCTCTAAATATTAACCCCATTGCTTGGTATAGCTTAAATGGTAAGTCTATATCTCCCACAAACGGCCTTTTTAAAACTCCTGACTGATCTCACTAAAGATTTCCCAACACAAAATTATAGGTTGGGTCTACTAGTCTCCTCCTTCCTCACTATACTTCTTAGGTGTCCATCCCAGGCAACACACCATCCCACCTACTCCCCGCACTTAGAATTTTGGTTGTCATCCTTTGAAATTACTGACTTGTGACTTGTGGCTCATTAGGCTAACTGGCTAATCCACTTCCTCTTCCTCTATCTAATGTAGTCTGAGAAGAAGAGTGAAAGGGCTGTACACTCAATGTATGCATTTTATGTTTTTCAAGAAGTTTTTTCTTGTGGAAAAAAATAGAAGCACCTTTTCAATTACATATTACAGAAGGACTTATAATGAAATCAAGAATTGTCTTCCCCAAGTTAGTCTCACTTCTGTTCTTCTCCTTAGGGGGCAACTGTTTTCAAACATAACAGTATTTCATTTTCTCATAAGTTAACTCCGTATCTTTCAAATGCATTTTTACTACAGGGTTTTTATGAAATTCAGAAATATTCATTGCTTTTCTCTTTCATAATTAATGTGTATTTAGTTTACTTATCCCCTTTTAGTCTTCCCTAACACATTTCCCATTTCATAGTTATTTCACTATTATAGTTTTTCAATTGTTACTTTTCTAAACTTAAATAATTACTGAACAATTTATTTCCTGTTCCATCAGAAAGGATTATTGATGTTTAATTTATACATTATGGATCTTGGCACTTTTATCTTTTTTTGGCATTTCTTTCTCCCTACCTTCTTTTTTTCATCTTACATCCAAGTTACATTGAATTTTATACTGCTGGGTTGATAGCATTTTTATTCAGTTCTATAATGTAAGCCTAATCTTATGTGCTTTATCTCTAGAATCACTTTAAAAATTGAGAACCGTAAGCTATTTATTTTTTAAAACCTTTTTTTTTACATATTGTGCCCATGTAAATTTGGTTTACTGTATATATAGTAAATTGTGGGCTGTGATTATATTTCTTTCTTAGGTGTTATCCTGTCATTTTTGGTATTACTCAAGGGACACTATTTCTATCATTATGTTTAAATGCAATATTTTTCATTATGATCCACCAATTATTCAAAATCATATTTAATTTGATCCATATTTGACTACGGATTTTTTGTTTAATTTCTTAACTTTTCCCTAGAGTTTCTGTTGCCTTTGTTTTTTCTTACAGGGATAAAAGACATATGTTTTTTCCATTATATCCCTAATATGATCCAGGTTCTTACTCATTTTATTTATTTCTTGAAATATATTATGCCCTTTTTTCAGTCATTCTTCTTAGAAGCCACTGTCTTCTATTTTGCTTTAAACTATTGTTTTTTAGGCCTGTATTGAAGAAATTAGAGTCATTCTTTATATTTCAGTTCTTTTGCTGGTTATATGGTAGAATTGCAATAACTTGAAATTGTATAAGGTCACATGACTTGCTTTGGGCGATGATATATGAGTGGAAGATCCCAAAAGCCAGTGGACAATATGCTATATTCTTTTTCCCTGCTGTGCGGGGATAGATGGGGACTCCAAATTCTAGATTGCAGGGTGAGGAGACATAAAACAGAGCTCCTATTCATTATTCATCAGATATTGATCTATTGAATACACAGCATGTAGCATAGCAGATATTATTTAGATGCTGGTGATACAGCAGTGATCAAAATTGTAAATTTCTTGCTGATGTGATTTTATATTATAGTGATATGAAAGAGAAAGAGAGAAAACAAATGTGTAATATATAAGGTGGTAAGAAGTGTGATGAAGAAGAATTAAATATGGTACTTGGGATTGAAGGAGACAAAAGCCTGATTCTTTCATAGTGCAGTTAGGTAAGACACGCTAAGATGGAAACAGTTGAGCACACACACACAAGCATATAAGAAAGCTGTTTATTTGGATATTTGGAAGAAGAGTTCTAGGGCAGAAGTTAACTCTAAGTGCTATGACCCTGAATCAGGAACATGCTGGGCTTGAATAAGGAGCAGTGAGAGGGCCAGTGTGGCTAGAGAAGGAAAGTGGTCTTAGCAGTCTTATAGAAAAGTAGCCAAGGGCCAGATTGTGAAGGGATCTCTGTGCTGTGGGAAAGTTGGGCTTTTATTCTGTGTGATCTGGGAAGCCAGTGGAGGATTTTAAACAGAAAATGACATGGTCTGACTTGCATATTCCGACTCACTCCTTCTGTTGTTTGCAGAATAAGACTATCAGAGGCAAGGGAGGTCTGGAAATTTAAGTTGTAAGTGATTTTTCCTCAGGACTTTAAATCCTTACTCAGCTACATTTTAGCATTCTCTTTTGCTGGTAAATTTGATATGTGTTATTTTCATTTCATCTTTTATTGGGAAGATTTTTTTTCATTGCTGATAAGCTTTTAGGATCTTCTTATTCTTGTGTTCTGAAATTTCATAATGATGTGTTTTGGATAATGATGTGCTTGTGTTTAAAATTTATCTTGCTCAGCATTTTGTGGAACTTTTCAGTTTAAAGACTTCTGTCTCTCTTCAGTTCCTGGCACCATTTTCTATAGCTCCTTTGAAATTTTTTTTACTCTGATTTACCTCTACTGCTCATGTCAGCCGTTTCCTATTCTTAAATATAGGATATGTAAAGGATTAATATTGTGCTCCATAGATAGCCACATAGACTGCTCCATGTCAGTTCCCCCGTACTGATTTCTCTGTTTATAACATCATTGTTGTGTTCAGAGCATACACGCATATGCATGTCTTGGGCATCAGCAGAAGAGCCTAAACCGAAGCTGTGTCTACAGGGCACAGCTTATCCCTTGCTACAGCCTATGTTGCAATGTGTGTGCTGGTTTCAGTGTTTTCAGATTTAGTTATTTTTTATTCTCAAGGCAAGCCAGAAACATAGATTTGTTTTTTCAAGTCAGATCATTTTGTATCATTTCTTATTCTTGTTTCTTTTTTCTTCATAGTAATACTCTTATTTCTCTGAATATCTTAAATATGTTTATTTTTTATTCTGTATTTGATAATTTCAATATCATCAGTTTTTATTATGTTTTTTAAGTATGACTAGTTTTATCTATCTATGTATCTATCATCTATCATCTATCTATCTATCATCTATCTATCTATCTATATCTATCACCTGTCTAGACAGTATGCCCAGCGAGGGGCTTGAGCTCATGACCCAGAGATCGAGAGCTTCATTCTCTACTGACTGAGCCAGCCAGGCACCAGGATTTTTTTTTTTTTTGAACAATTTTAGTTCACAGCAAAATTAAAAGGAAGGTACAGAAATTTTCCATATACTCCCTGATTCCACACATACATTATCAACATTCTCCATCAGAGTGGTACATTTGTTATGACTGATATACTTACATTGACTGATCATAATCACTCAAAGTCCACAGTTTATATTATCCTTCTCTCTTGATGTTGTACATTTTATGGGTTTAGACAAGTGTATAATGACACGTATCCATCATTATGGTATCATACAGACTATATTCACTGCCCTAAGCATTCTCTGTGTCCACCTATTCAGTCTTCTTTGCCTCTACTTCCTGACAACCACTGATCTTTATAATGTCTCCATAATTTTATCTGTTCCACAATATCTTATACAGTATTTTGAATTACACAATATGTAATCTTTTCAGATTGGCTTCTTTCACCTAGTAAGATGCACTTAAGTTACCTCCCTGCCTTTTCATGGCTTGTAGCTCATTTCTTTTTAGCACTGAATGATATTCCACTGTCTGGATGTACCATAGTTTATCTACTCACCCACCGAAGGACATCTTGGTTGCTTCCAGGTGTTGGCAATTATAGATAAAGCTACTATAATCATCTGTGTGCAGCTTTTTGTGTGGACATAAATATTCAACTCTGGGTAAATACCAAGAGCACAATTGCTGGACCATATGGTAAAAATAAGTTTCGATTTGTAAGAAGCCTCCAAATTGTATTCCAAAGTGGCTGTACTACTTTGTATGCCGAATGGCAATGAATGAGAGTTTTTGTTGCTTTACATCCTCAACAACTTTTGGTGTTGTTGGTGTTACAGATCTTGGCCATTTCAGTAGGTATATGATGGTATCTCGTTGTTCTTTTAATTTGAATTTCCCTGATGACATATACTGTGGAGCATCTTTTCATGGGCTATTTGCCACCTGTATATCCAAGTTGTTTATTAAGGTCTTTAGTTCATTTTTAATCATGTTTTCTTATGGTTGACTTTTTAAAAACGTTTTATTTATTTTTGAGAAAGAGGGAGAGATAGAGAGAGAGACAGAGAGAGACAGAGAGAGCAGGGGAGGGGCAGATAGAGAGGGAGACACAGAATCTGAAGCAGGCTCCAGGCTCCGAGCTGTCAGTACAGAGCCCGATGTGGGTCTCCAGCTCACTGACCACAAGATCATGACCTGAGCCAAAGTCGGATGTCTGACAGCCACCCAGGTGCCCCTCTTACTGTTGAGTTTTAAGGGTACCCAGAAAGAGTTGTTTTTCTTCTTTCTTTTTTGCTCTAAAATTTGGCTAATAAAGTATTTCAAAAACACATTATATTTTGCTAAGATTTTTTGTGTGTATTCAAGTGTTTTCCAGTAACATGACCATCAATATATTAACTGAAAATCTGGTCCATCTTAATTGCCATTCAGGGATAGTGGATTTGAGCTTTCTATTGGATAGGTGACACACAGGGACAGAAAGTACATTTGCAGCCAATGCAATTGGGCAGGTAGTTATTTTGGGGAATATCCACTAGGATCAGGAAGCCTCTATGCTGCACTATTTAATATTACAACTGCTAGCTGTATGTGGCTATTTAAAATTACATTAATTAAAATGAAATACAGTTAAAAATTCTGTTCCTCAGTTTCATTAGACACATTTTAAGTGCTCACTGGCACTTGTGGCTACTGATTATAATACTGTAGACCTCAAGGGAACATTTTCATCAGTTAAGAGAATTCTATTGGGAAGTGCTACTCTAGTGCCTTTGCTGAGTATTAGACTAGCAAATGGCAGAACTGGGATAAGTCCACTTGACCTATGAAAAGAGGTTAATATTTTAAGCCCCATGAGATAGATGGTGAGGAGGGACATGGATTATTGATATCTTTACTCTATCTTGATAAATATTGACTCTGAAAATGGTGAGGCATTGAGACTGAGAGTGACATCCATAGATTCAATTATATAGAGTTAGATCAAAGCAGAGAGGTTGACAAAAACAAAGCAAAACAGAAAAATACCAGATAGAGGCTTAGAAACTTCCCTTTTATTTGTGTGTTTTTTTGTTTTCTTGGTTGATAATAAAAGTAGTGTATGAGCACTGAGGAATATTTGAAAAGCATAACAATGTCCTGGCTTTCTTCTGCAGAATACACTAAATGTACTTCATTTGTTCCCTAATGACTGTGAGTCATCATTATTGAGCTATAGATGCTGCATCTAGAAGAGAATGGAGGGAGGGCGGTGTTGTCCCAAACTGGTGGGCTATTCAGAGATTTAATGCATGCTTTCCCCCACTATTAGGTGGCTCTAGAGTATCCTTATTATTATTATTTTTTTATCTTACCATTCTTTACCTCATATTTTGTTATTATCTGTAACTCTCTACTTGACTTGTCTTTTTTTTTTTTTTAAATAATGTTTATTTCAAACATTAAAGGAAACAGAATCTGAAGCAGGCTCCAGGCTCCAAGCCCTCAACGCAGAGCCTGACGCGGGGCTCAAACTCATGAACTGTGAAATCATGACCTGAACTGAAGTCGGACACTTAACCGACTGAGCCACCCAGATGACCCTGACTTGTCTGCTTCTGGTAGCCTCACTGCAGAACTTATACTTTAATGTCTTCTGCAACTGAATACACAATACAGCATATTAAAAGTGACCAGGTAATCAAAGTGGTCAAATTAAATTTTCACTTTATCATCTAAATGCCTCTGACCTGCTCTGTTACTGAGTACAATGTATGACTGTTATGTCAAATAGCTCCTCACTCATCATCCCTTGCCTTCTTGGAGATTCTCAGTGAGGCACCAGTGAAAGAACATGGAACGTAAAGTGAGGAAGTGGGAGGTTTGACTCATAGCTCAGCTGTATGACTTCATCCTGAGCCAACCTCATATCTCCCTAAAGTCAGGTTTCTTGTCTGTTAATCCTCATTTCACTGTTGTTATCACGCACACTAATAAAACTCTTGGCATGTGACAAACAGTGATCTAAGTACTTTCCATGCATTAATTCATTTTCATCTCCACAATATGCTGTGAAGTAAGTACTATTAGGTAGTATTCACATTTTACACATGAAGAAACTGGGATAAGAACGAAGTAACTAGTTCTCATAACTATGTTTCCAGTTGCGGTTGTTATGTCTCTTTGAGAGACATTTAATTGTTCTTTGGGGTCATGATTTCACTTTGGATGTTTGAAATTTTGGGTAGTGAGTTTCTAGATAACAGCACATCGTAAAGCACTTTAGAATTTCTGAAGAATCTGTGCAGAGCAGCACTTAGTATCCAATAAACTGGGAATCCATTCTTCTCTAATGATCAGAGCAATGTAGGCGGGGCGGGGCGGGGGGAAGCATAAGAAATACAGACAGTTTGGCTATAATCTTTTAGGGTTTTATAAAAACTGTATGTGCTATTAATTTAAGCTGGGGATTTGGAAAATGTCAAGACAAGGTTTATACGACAGGAAGAAAAACTAATATATTGGCTTAGTGAGAAAATCAAGATTTGGTAGAATTTTTGCGCAGTTTAGTTTTTATTAGGTGTGTATGTATGTATGTATGTATATTTTTAAGAGAGAGAGAGAATGAGAGACAGAAAACAAGTGGGGGTATGGGCAGAGAGAGAGGGAGACACAGAATCTGAAGCAGGCTCTAGGCTCTGAGCTGTCAGCATAGAGCCCGACGTGGGGCTTGAACTCACAAAATGTGAAATCATTACCTGAGCCGATGTTGGATGCTTAACCGACTGAGCCACCAAGGCACCACTCAGTTTGATTTTTTTAAAAAAAAAGTTTCCAAGATTTTATTTTGATACTAAATAGTTATGTTAATGTGGACTCAGTGGTCTTGTTCTGGAAATAAACTTATTTTTTTTAAATATTTCTATGGCAATAGGGGCACCTGTACCCCAATGTTTATAGCAGCACTCTCAACAATAGCCAAATTATGGAAAGAGCCTAAATGTCCATCAACTGATGAATGGATAAAGAAATTGTGGTTTATATACACAATGGAATACTACGTGGCAATGAGAAAAAATGAAATATGGCCTTTTGTAGCAACATGGATGGAACTGGAGAGTGTGATGCTAAGTGAAATAAGCCATACAGAGAAAGACAGATACCATATGGTTTCACTCTTATGTGGATCCTGAGAAACATAACAGAAACCCATGGGGGAGGGGAAGGAAAAAAAAAAAAAAAAAAAGAGGTTAGAGTGGGAGAGAGCCAAAGCATAAGAGACTGTTAAAAACTGAGAACAAATTGAGGGTTGATGGGGGGTGGGAGGGAGGGCAGGGTGGGAGGGAGGGCAGGGTGGGTGATGGGTATTGAGGAGGGCACCTTTTGGGATGAGCACTGGGTGTTGTATGGAAACCAATTTGACAGTAAATTTCATATATTAAAAAATAAAAAATAAAAAAATAAAAAATAAATAAATAAAATAAAATATTTCTATGGCAATTCTCCCAAATATAATTTGGTGATTCTAGTAGAGCTGTGAATATCCAAATGTCTTTTAAACTATTTCCCACATATATAAATTAGGGACTTTACATACTAAGAGGAAATCATACCTAGCTATTTTTATTTCGGGAAAGACCAAGATATTATGAAAAGGCATCATTGTCCCTCAGGCAGACATCTATGCTGGAAGCCATCTTTGCTTGAGAAGTGGCTTTCAGTGAAAGTTGGGCAAATGAAATTTCCCACCAAACTAGTGATCTAGTGATGAGATTGCAATAGTGGGCCCATATTAGCTGAAGTATGCATGCAAATAGAGATATTAAAAGCAATAAAGATTTTCAAAAAGCCCACTTAGTGTCGTTGCTCAGAGAATTGAAGGTGTTTTATTATCTTTCCAATCGTTCTTTTGCACACATAATCTCACATCCCTCCTGGCATCATAGCTACACTCTTCCAAAAATATACACCGTAATTTTAGCATTTATATATTGAGGAAAGCTTAGCATTTTAAAGAAAATTGTCATGGATTTTAGTTTAGCTTAAAGAAAGGCCATATATCAGGTCTGGGAACAATTCCTTACAAATTACTGTCAGATAACTGAATTCTTCCAGTGGTGAATCGCAGAAGTAATTTGCAGTAGTGTGTGCTTTTTATTCTCTGAGAGAATAAAAGTCTTACAGTCTTCGGGCCTTTGTTACACTATGCCGGAAGACAGATGCACTTTATCAGCACCTCTGGCTGATCACTTTTTAGGACTGACCACAGGGCTCAGGTTGACTGGGAATGGGTTGCTGAGATGTGGCTGGAATAGCTTTCCAAATAGCTTTGGAATAACTGATGTTCATTTTCATTTTGCACATTTGAGGGTAGCAGAAAACACATCAACGAAGCAAGCCCATGCATGTTCATTGGAAATTAGCAGAGGCTATCCATGCCGGCTGGTACTCCATCTTGCTGGAAGTCTTTGGTCTTTGTCTCTCTCCTTCTTAAGGTCTGTATAACCTCATAATGATAGGACACTTACTGCCCAATGAACGTAACATGGCTAAAGACCTACAGTTGACAAAATTCAGAATAATTTATATTATAAAGCACTCACAGGGCATAAATGCTAATTTTGTATTAATATGTGTTAAAACATTAATAAGATTATTTAAATTCTTTAAAGAAGTCAAGGATGAAAGGCATAAAACTAAATAACCCCATAAAATAAAGCATTACAATGGGCCACGGGAACTGAAGTTTGTGGCAGCAGTGTGTGAAAAATAAGACTCATTTAATTCAATTCCTGTTTGTTTACAACTTTGATTGCATCGATGAAACTTTGGGCTCCTGTTAGAATTCTGGAAAGTGAAACATATAAGGGGGATTATCTGGATCAGTACTTGTTTTCAGTGTTCTGCCCTTTTGCTCTCATGCATACATACACTCCACTTTATTCTTTCTTTCTTTTTTTTTTTTTTTTAATTTTTTTTTTATTTAAAAATTTTTTTTTTTTCCAACGTTTTTTATTTATTTTTGGGACAGAGAGAGACAGAGCATGAACGGGGGAGGGGCAGAGAGAGGGAGACAGGCTCCAGGCTCCGAGCCATCAGCCCAGAGCCTGACGCGGGGCTCGAACTCACGGACCGCGAGATCGTGACCTGGCTGAAGTCGGACGCTTAACCGACTGCGCCACCCAGGCGCCCCTCTTTCTTTCTTTCTTTCTTTCTTTCTTTCTTTCTTTCTTTCTTCTTTCATTTGTTTGTTTCTGGAAGTTGTGACAATGCATCCCAAGCTTTAATTAAGAAAATGTGAGTACTATTATTTTGGCCATACATAAGGATATGCTAAACTTATTTATGAAGAAAGGAAAAGTAGTTTAAAAACACACTAACCTTAAGATACTCTTTTTACTTCTTTTTAAACGTTTATATTATAAATATTCTGATCCCATCAACACAGGCATAGAATTTTATAAGAATCAGTAGAATTCTGTAATGAAACATACCTCGTTAAAACCACCTAAGTATTTAACTTGCTTGGCCTTCATGTAATCACATGTGTCCATGACGTGCAAATTGTACCATTTTACCTCCCTGTTTCCTGGCAAGTGTCATCGTTTTTCCTGTTTCAGCCACTACTAAAGTTTATCCTCTGTAGCTCGTTCTTGGTCTGCAATCTTCTCATGCAGACAAGGTGTATTCTTTCTTCAAAATAATGTGATTAACTTCTTTACATCATATTTGGTATGAAAAAAATCCCATTTACTCTCTCTTTTGAGAATTTGGTATGATGCATCGGGGAGGAAGAAAGGAACGGAGATCTTCTCTTTCTCATGAGTTGTGGTACATGAAAAATTGAGAAAAAAAAACCCTCAGTAGAGTGGTTTCCTTTCATCGGCTGGCAACATTTTATTAGACAAAGTTCTCGAAGTCAGTGAATGCATCTGGATTAATAATGTCTGGAGTCTAAATAGAATTTATAAGACCAACTAAACCTGGAGACATGATATTAGGTAAGGAGAGTTGAGAAGAAGGAAAGGAGGTTATGAACTCTGGCGGGTGATAATGGGAAGGACTCCTTTAAAGAAATGAGCAGCAACAGTGCTTGATGGTTGGACACCAACAGGTTAAACCTGAGTGCTCATTTTATGTTAAGAGGAATTATGTTACCAAAGTGTGGCTAAAATTAAGTTTGCATTTTCATTGAACCTTCTGTTTTCTCCCTTTAGTTCCATCACTTAAAAAAAAATGAGAGTGAAGCTTCTTTGGCTTGGAATTCAGCCAACAATGACTTCTTTTCTGCATTCTTGATTCAAATTCACTCGTCTATTTTTGTAATCTTTGAATAGGGGAAGAAAGATTTATCAGACTCTCACCATATAACTCATATAACTAAAAAATAGCTTTCTGTTTATGCTTCAGGCCTGGCAGACAGGTAATAAAGAATATGGGCTTGACCTTGTTTGAAGAAACTGGGTATTGAGAAAACAAAGTAAGACACTTTCTAAATTTTTAATAAACACATACATAGAATCAAAGCGTATTCTTAATAATAAGGTATGGGATACTCTATGTTTAATTTGTGTTAAATTTATAAAGACATAGTTGAAATGTCAGTAAGGGTGCATTCATGAAAATCTTTGTGTTCTGAAAAGTCATACACCAAAAATAGTAGAGCTTATGGGAAAATAGGCCTTGGGGAAAGACTTCCCAAAACCCATGCAATTTTGTAACCAAAGCAATAATAAAAAAATAATTGGCATATTATGAAATGACTTAGCCCAGGGATGTTCCCTTAGGGCTATCAAATAGGTACAGAACCAATAAAATAGGAATGTGGGTTTGGGGGCCACTGAGGTAATGCAGATGAAAGCAAAAGTCTATGCATTTTGGAGGAAGAGTGACCTGTAGAGAGAGCCATGCTATTCCCAGTATGGCTCCTATGAGATCGGAGCCCCAGGGCAGGAGTTTGATTTTATTTTTTCTTATAGCTAAAATGTTCTTACCTGTGCAGTAGCCAAGCTATGAACTATTCTCTTTTCTAACAAAGATTGTAGTTCTATTCCTGCTATACCAGCCCCTCTTGCCAAGGAAAATTTATTCATGAAACTACTCAATTTCATGTTGTGTGTGTGTGTGTGTGTGTGTGTGTGTGTGTGTGATCCCATAGATCTAATGCCAAATACAAGTATTATATAAATTTCCACTTTCTATATCTATCTCTCCCAGTGCCTTGTAGCTATATGGAGGTAGAGGAAGGTCATAATATAAATGCAAAGGAGGAGGAACCACCAGAGAGCTGAGAAGGTGACACAGAGTGTGTAGTGACATAGAAGCCAAGGCAAGAGCATGTGTCAGGGGGAGGAAGAGGTCAACAGCAGCTGAGCTTATGGAAGGTATTGGCTGATGGAGACATACTGTTTGAATTTAACAATGATGAACTTGTCAGTGACCTGAACAGAACAGTTTCAGTAAAACAGTGTGGCTAGAAATCGATTTCAAGAGCTTAAAGACTCAACTGGAAGAAACAAGTAGAGAAAGAGAGTGTAGATGATACTTTCATAAAGTCTGATTATAAAAAAGAGGAGAAAATCAGGACAGTAGCTAGAGGGAGATGTGGCTTTGGTTAATTTATACTTTTTTAAGTTGTATTTTTTTATTTTGAGAAAAAGAGAGAGAATGGGAGGCAGAGAAAGAAAGAGAGAATCCCAAGCAGGTTTCACACCATCAGTGAGGTGCCAAATGCAGGGCTCCGACTCACGGAACTGTGAGATGATGGCCTGAGCTGAAACCAAGAGTCAAATGCTTAACTAACTAAATCACCCAGACACCCCTTTGGTTATTTGTTTTATTAAAAGAAAACCAAATGTATAAATGCTGTGTGGGGGATGTTGACCCAGAACATAGGCTACAAAGCGAGTTAATCATAGAGAGTGTCTCAAGAAGGCAGGAGGAGTTGGGCAATAAAGCTGTAGAAGCAAGGTGGGCAACATTTACATTGTAATAGGAGAAAAGAGGGAATGACAGGTCTGTATGAATGAGGTTGGAGGATTAGAAGAAGTCAGTGGGAGTTTCTGTCTATTATTTTCTATTTGAAGTAGAAGAGAAAAGAAGATTAGAGTCATGGACATTTGTAGTAGCTGCTGTGGAGGACAAGAAAAAGATGAGGACAAGAAAGAAATGAAAGGGCTCACCAGAAAGCACAGAAAGGCCAGAGATAAGTGCCCTTTTCCCCATCATTCTCGGAACTCAGTCTGCACTGACCCACGTGTGACACCCACACTTCAGGAAGGTGATTTAAGACCCATGTTCTCCAGCAGAGAGATCACTTCCGCCATATAATCCTAATGAGGTCTACCCAATCCAGACATGGTTGTCACCGGACTCCTGAGAAAAATAATCCTGTAAAGCTTCTCAGCAGCTCTTTTGTGCAGATTTCACCCAGGGAAAGTAGGAATAACACAGGCTTTGGCACAGGACAGACCCAGATTGGCATCTTGACTTCCTTGCTTCTTAATTGTATAACATGGACTTCATTCTCTGGATTTTTAATTACTAAACAAGCAGATTTAAATACCTACATTTTGCAGCTCTTACGAGGATTAACTGAGGCAATATGTGCAAAGTTCCTGGCACAGAGTAGACACTCAGCAAATAAAAGTTCCCTTCCTTCTATAATTAAATGTTGCTTCTAGAAGTTTTTAGCTTAATAAGAGAGGAGATGACTAGATTTGAAAATTTGGAACAAGAGTCTTCCAGTGTTAAAAACTTTTTTAGGTTTTTATGATTAAATGTTAAATAGTACTCATGGAAGAGGTTTGTTTTATGTATTTAGGTTTCTCAAGTTAATAATCAGTGTGTAGTTGAGAAAGAGGAGATATTTTAGTGCTGCTAAGCCCTGGCAGGTTGGCATTAATGCTAGGAAAACAAGAAAACTAATGGCTCTGACTGGGATACAGATGATTCATACCTATTTTTTTTTTTTTTTTCAGATTTCAACAGAAACATTCAGGTAGATTAGATAACAGATTCTAGGATAAAACTGTATTATTGAGGACAAAAAGTTACTCAAAATTAAGTCCAGAGTTTTAGGGCTTTATTTTATGTATTGGGTATAATTTGATGGACTTTCCAGACATAGATAGTTTTGGGGGTCCAGTACCAAGCAAATCAAATATCAACCAGAAGGCTGGGGCATCTGGGTGGCTTCGTCGGTTAAGCGTCTGACTTCAGCTCAGGTCATGATATCGTGGTTCCTGAATTTGAGCCCTGCATTGGGCTCTCTGCTGTTGTAGAGTATGCTTTGTATCCTCTGTCTCCCTGTCTCTCTGCTCCTCCCCAACTTGTGCACACATGTGTGTGCATGCTCTTTCTCTCTCCCAAAAATAAATAAACTTAAAAAAAATATCAACTATAAAGCCTAAGGTAGGCTTCAGGATGTGTTTGCTTCCAGTCACCTTTTAACAGGTCCCTTAGGGCCTATTTCAATGGATAGAATTACAGTTTAAGAGATGAAATACTAGGGGCACCTGGGTGGCTCAGTTGGTTGAGCATCCAACTTTAGCTCAGGTCATGATCTGTCAGAGCCTGCTTCAGATTCTGTGTCTCCCTCTCTCTCTCTGCCCCTCCCCCAATTGCACTCTGTCTCTCTCTCTCTCAAAAATAAATAAACATTAAAAATTTTTTTTAAAGAAACTAATTCTTCTCTTTTAGACAGAAATTGTAGTACATTATATATGCCTGTGTTTATACAGGCATACACATGCACAATTTTAGAAAGTATAATAGCTATTTTCCAATTTTGCTGGCAATTTATATTTGTTTATGCGCTCTTAGAAATAGGACCTCATTTTCATTTGTTCGCACTTTTGTTGAATGATAAATGCTCTTGCGCAGAAAATGAAATAAACTCAACCTGCTAATCTCAGTTCCTTTAGTGGATTGCTTGACTTTTTCGCTCTAGGAAATACTTTAAATTAGCAAATCTACATACAAATACAGGCAAGGGTCCAACTGAAAAATAATGGTTACAAATGTGAAGATTGGCTTTGTGAACACTTGTAAAGGCAGAACACCTCCCCCCAACAGAGGGATGGTTGATCTCACCTCCATGCTCCTTGCTCTCAGACTGAGAAGTATTTTATTTGTGCTATGGACAAATCCTGGGAATCTGGTGTCATCAGCCCAAAGGACAGTGCTTCTAGGATGAGATAGGTTAAAGATTTACCTTTACAATTTTATCTTTACAAACTCTTGTAAAATGTTTTGAGAAGTCAACCCTTTAGAAGAACTTCAAGCTCAGAAAAGAGTAACTTCTTAGATTATAAATATCTGGTTCTTCCTTTCATGTTTGTGAGAATATTTTCCAAGAAATTGACTATCCCTGAGCCTTTATCACATATTTCATATCAATGATATGAAGGTATATAATATAAACATGCTTAAAACATAAGATTTCTCAGAGAAAAAATACTGTATTTTACAAACTAATGACCTGGAGCAGAGCACATGATATAATAAATTGGATCTTATCGACAAATGGACTCTAAAATGTCAGATGACGAAAATGAATTGCTAACTTTGCAATTTACAGTGAAAACACAATAGAAAATACACACGGTTTAGCAATACATAAAAGAAAAGAAAGTGTTTGACAGAAGTAAGGCTTTGAACCTTTAATGGCAGTTTAAGAAGATTCAGAAAAGCTATCAAAGGCTATTGTTTAATACTTTGTACTGACCGCTGGCAATGCTAGAAAAACCTTAAATTATTACTCAGTTGGGTACACAGGAACCACTCTAAATAAAAGCAGTGGATGGTTTAATTTAGAATTAATTTCTATTCCTTGATGTCAGTAAAAAGCTCCAGCAATCAGAACAGGGCAAATTAGATTTCTGGGCACTTTGAAAGGTTTTTGATGTTGAGATGACACTTACTGATTTTGTCTAATTGCATTTTAATACATATCACTTTTTTCCCCCCTTAACACTTATGTAGAATAGTTTTCTCATATAGGACGTATGGCAGAATACCACTTAAGGTGATGAAACAGTCCCGATAAGAAGTGGTAAAGACTGAATTAAAGAAGTATCAGCAGGTGTGGAAAAAAGGAGCTGATGAGGGTTGCCTGGGTGACTCAAGTTGGTTGAATTGACTGTCGATTTCAGATCAGGTTGTGATCTCACAGTTGTGAGTTTAAGCCCTGAGGCAGGCTCTGTGCTGAGAACAGCCTATTTGTTTGTGATTCTCTGTCTCCCTCTCTCTGTGTCCCTCCCCTGCTCCCGCTATCTTTCTCTCTCAAAATAAATAAACTTGGGGGAAAAAAAAGGAAAAGGAAAGGAGCTGATGAAAGGTATGTCCATATCTTTATCAGTGAGATGTATGGGCTTAACTGGGTGCTGGAGGCAAAGGAGAGGAAAGTTGCAAAAGCGACATAGTCTTTTCATTTGGGTGATTGGATAAATGGCATCACATTTCTCTGAAACTGTGCATGCATATAACATGTAATGGTTAGTATAAATTGCTTACTTGGTTGGATGATAAATAGGCTGCCAAATACATAGATTTGGAGCTTAGGAGGTGAGCTGGAGATAACAGTTTGGCCAGATCACGAGTGAAAGACTGGTAGTAGAAATCATAGCAATAAATCAGATTGCTCAGAGAAAATGAGTAACATGAGACAAGGACAAAGATAAAACTGTAAGGAATAGTGACAATTAAAGAGCAGCAGAGGAAATGAAACCAAGTAGGAAACACCCTTAGCAGTGGTCTGAGTTAATTGGAGAATCAGTACATTTCAGAGAAGCCAAAGGAAGCCAAGACTTTGAAATGGAAGAAGTGGTCACCAGTGAACAAAGCCACAGAATGAACAAATCCCCATTGGATTTTGTAATTAAGAAAGCATTGGTGACCTTAGAGAGAATGGTTTCCATGGAGTGGTGTTAAAATTAAACCTGATTATGAGGTGATTGAGTGGAGACATACACTTTCCTTTTAGATTTGATACAAAGAGACGATTCTGGCTGGAGGGGAATAAAGGGCCCAGGAAGAATTTTTTTTTTTTTTTAAGTTTAAGAGAGTTAAATTAACTTATATACAAGAAAATAACCAGTAGAGACAGAAAGGATAAAGAAGAAGCCAAAGAAAAGTAAATGATGGGGAAGTAGCTTTGGAGCAGACCAGACATGATAAGATATGGTGCAAAAAATGGAAGAATTAGTTGGACAGAAAAGAGAGCTATGTTTTCCCCCAAGGAGAAGAAAAAGGTGTATCTTCTATAGCAGATACTCAAATTCCCTTATTTTGATGGATAAGGTTACTATTTATATACTTACAAAGTCTGAGAGATAAGCTATTAAGCACTTAATAGATGATGGGAAATAAATTCAGTAGGCTAAGAAACAGTCTCCCAGGTAAGAAGCAGGGAGAGCAAAATCGAGCTCTATCTCGGGGGTCATGCTGATGAATTCTCTAATTACCATCAATTCCATACAGCATCTATAAAGCTATGGTGGAAAAGAAAGTTTCAAGCAAGGAACTGGATAAGTAGCCGTGGAGACATGCTGCTAATTCCATCTCCTCTGATTCCATGTTCACAGAATAACATCTCCTCTATAAGTTGGCTTCCCATATCACAGCCTCCCTGCAAGAGATTTTCCAATGCATAATTCTAATTCTACTCTTGTGTGTGTGTGTGTGTGTGTGTGTGTGTGTGTGTGCAACTGAATAGTTAAAGCTAGTTCATGAAAGACTGATCACTACTGGCTGAAAATATTAAGAATGTTTCTGGACTTCAAAGCTGGAGAGAAACCATGAAACCCTGTGGAACACTGCCCAGTGGCTGCTCAGGCCCTCTAAATGATATCACCATCATCTTTAATCTAAAACAACATCTTTATCAACCCAGATGTCATGAAATTATACAAAAGAGAATAAAAGTGAATAACAGAGTTTACACATTTCTTTAAAATCTCATGCCTTAGGCTTTCCTAAGGTTTAGTTAATGTCTGGGCATGCTAGGCCCGGGCTTCTTTTCATGGCTGCGGTGTGTCCCATAGCTAGATCATAGCTATGAATTGCTAATATTTAATTCAGTCTTTAAAATGCCTTTCATTTTCTCTAATCCTAGGATTTTTTTGTAAAGGAAAAATAACTAAACAGATTTCTTTATTTCTCTTTCAAAAACAAGGAGAAAACCAAAGATTCAGTCATGACTAGAGGCCCTCTATTTCACAGAAATTTGATTTATTTGCTGACCTGAAAGCTTAGCTTTTACAGTTCAGCTACAAGTATAGTTGGAATCCCAGTATGAAAATTATATTTTATAAGCCTTATAAAAACTAGAATGGTAAATTAAGTGCAGGGTAAGCAAGAATTGAAAGCTCCAGCGAGAAAAAAGAAAATGCTCAGTGATTTTAAGGAGAAAAGGAAACTTTAACTTTTAAAGGAGAGATGATGTTTTCTGAATGGCAAATTGATGAGAATCAAAAATATTTTTTTTCTTGAACTTTTCTTTTAGTTTTTTTTTCCTCACAGAGATCAGTTATATTTTTAATTTTTCATTTACTTGTATCTTTATTTCAAAGTTCATAATCACCTTATGGCAATCTCTTGAAAGATGGCAACATTTGATATTTGTGAGGGATACAATCATAGCACCCATTTTGGTGACTCTCAATTTCGGTACAAATGGCAATTGTGAAAAAAGGGGAATTTTGCGTAACTGTCAAAGGTCATAGCACTTGAAATTAAGCTGTTGATTATTCATCTCACCACTCTCTCTTCACACAGGTAGCTCTGAAAAACAAAAGAGGCTAGTGGTGAAGGCATCCCAGTTAGTATATACTGGTTTAAAGTTTGGTTATGTGTGATGCATGTAGGTGTACACACACACACACACACACACGTGCACACGAAGGGAAAGAAACTTTCCATTAGACTCAGGGTTTGTCAACTGTTAAAACAGAGGATAAAAAAAGAATCTTTGTAAACATATTTTTTTTAAGTTTAGAGACAGAGAGAGAAAGAGTGCACATGAGCAGGGGAGCAGCAGAGGAGCAGGGAGAGAGAGAGAGAGAGAGAGAGAGAGAGAGAGAGGGAGAGAGAGGAAATCTTAAGCAAGCTCCATGCTTAGTGTGGAGCCCTACATGGGGTTCAATCCCATGACCCTGGGGTCATGACCTGAGCCAAAATCAAGGTTTGGACATTCAACCAACTGAGCCACTCAGGTGCCCCCAAAAAGGATCTTTAGTTGAACAAAATGTATCAATTTATTTAGCTTCCCTCTGCAAGCACTTATTTGTAGTTACTGATAGATATATGGATGGTGCTTACATTCTATATCATATATTTCTGGAAAATTTTTATGGCAATGTTGAGGAGTAAAGAGAGAAAATTGAATGATTGTGGGAAACCTAAAGAAGAGTTTGATGGTTTTTTTGTTTTTGGTTTTTTTTTTTACAAGCAATAGGGAAATTGTATGTTCTTAAATGGCAATGTAGCATAAAAGTCTAAATTATTTTACAAGATTATATTAAAAAAAAATTTTTAAATGTTTATTTATTTTTGAGAGAGAGGGAGAGACAGAATGTGAACAGGGGAGGAGCAGAGAGATAGGGAGACAGAATCAGAAGCAGGCTCCAGGCTCGGAGCTGTCAGCACAGAGGCTGACTCAGGGGGCTCCAACTCACAAGCCAGGAGATCATGACCCTAGCCAAAGTCAGACTCTTAACCGACTGAGCCACCCAGCTGCCCCATAAAGAGATTATATTTTAGTTTTCTTTGTATTCACTGGGCTCATCCTTAAGAGGAAATCACCAAATATTTGTTAATAATAATATGACATCAATGTCAAGAACTTCCACATGACACAGTTCTGAGGCTTATAAAGTATGTTAGAATTAGGAAAGGGAGGGAGCCGGGCTGGGGCTGGACTCCACTTTGGAAAGAGAGGTTGGATTCACAGAACTCAGTGTTTCCCCCAGTCCCCAGTATCGCCCAGCCCCAAATTTAGGGTGTGTGTGTGTGTGTGTGTGTGTGTATGTTGCAGGGGGCGGGGGGAGTGTTTGTTTGCCTGCTTGCTTTTTTTCTGCCCTTTTATTTAAATTACTTAAGTTGGGCTTAAACATCTTAAGTAAGTTAATGTTATCTAAGAAGAGACCTTATTCTTATGTTCAGAAGTATTTTGAACTTCCTTCATCTTTTAACGTCTTTACGGTATTTTAATGCGAAGTTCTAAGGAAGCATATCAGGCACTGTCTGACTTCTGCCATCCTAACTCAGGAGTTTTCACAATTTCTGAATTCTCAATCAATCTATTATTTGCAAAGCATTACATATCTCTAAGATAGGAGAGGAGAGTGAGACCAGGTAGATAACTGTGACATGAGAAATTGTAGGAAAGGAAAAGGATCATTACTCCCAGGAATAAATAGTTCAAGAAAAAGGCAGACTTTTTCTCTTAATAAGTCCTAATTACCACCAAAGTACTTGACTAGAGAAGTGTTTTATTATTAACACAATGCATTTGTTATAGTAATACAGCAGAGTATTCTGAGTTTTAAACACTTACTTAACTTTCTGGACATCTTTATCTTTGTTTTATCCTTCCAAAACTCTTGCTACCACAGTTTCAGATTGCTGTCAATGGCTCTGTTTTCTATTATTCATTATTTTACAGGGGAAAACTCCAGCCCATAATTTATTTTGCTTTATGCAATACTGTTTTAAGTAAAGTACACAGCATAATCTTCATATGTTGGATAATTTTATTCAACTCTTTCCAAAGGATTAGTTAGTATCAGATTTTCTGATGGTGAGAGCACCATTTAAACATGAGACACATCCTCTGCTGGGGCGGGGGAATCTATGTGACTGGACCTGCACCAGTAGAATTAAAAACCTCTTTAATTACTCACGGTTCCATCATATGTCCAGCTTCAGAATCTAGACATTTATTGACCCATTTGACACCCAAGCAGATGGGTATTACTTACATTTAAACGTTAAATAACTTTAGGGGTGCCTGGGTAGTTCAGTTGGTTAAGCATCCGACTCTTGATCTCGGCTCAGGTCAGGATCTCATGGTTTGTGGGCTCAATCCCTGTGCGGGGCTCTGCGCTATCAGGCTGGGGATTCTCTTTTTCCCTCTCTCTGCCCCACCCCTGCTCGTGCACACTCCCTCTCTTGCTCTGTCTCTCTCAAAATAAATAAACTTAAAACAATAAACATTAAATACCTTTCAATGTACATATTCTGAAAATTCACATAAATTTAATTTTAGTAAATGTATAAAAATAATTTATAAAACTAATAATAATAATTTGTTTTAAAGGATTCAGTAAGAATCTCTGTAATCACGTAACACATTTCCTCACTTGAACCTGAGCTATGTTTCTCTTAGGATTTAGGTATGCCCAGGAAGATCTGAAGGAGTGTTGGAGTGGGTCAACCATGGTCCATTTGCATGAAAGTCTGAGATACTTTGTGGGAAGGGAAAGAGGATAATGTAGGATAATGGGCCAATGATAGAAGAGAAGGATGGTTCTGAAAACAGTGCAGTATCTTTTATTTAGATTGTTTTCTGGTCTAGTCCCCACGGACTAGCCTTGAATGCTAGAGTAAGCAAGTGGCAACAATGTTTGATAAATATTTAAAAAGCAATTAAACCTACTTCTTCATGGGACACAAAGAGTGCCAGGTGTCTTCTACCAGAGTAGCTGGCAACGAACCACAGTGGGAGAGAGCACCTTTGGCACATATTGGCACCTTCACATTGCCACCATCAGCTTCTCTGGGTTGTGAGCAGGAGTTATAAGCAGTGATAGAAGCTTTGTGGCATAGTTATAGTTTTTCACACTGAGAGCAATAGAAGACATAACCACAGAAATCAGAGAGGTAAAAGGAATTGTGGATGCCAAGTAATGGTCAAGATGATTGATTTGTAGCTCACAGCAAGATACCTTCACAGGACTTCTAGAATCAGTTGGGAAGAATTTGTTAAGCCAGAACTTAAAAAGCAGATGAAGACAGAGCCAGTCAAACTTCATATAGCTGTGCTATTTTGACGATGACTATTGTTTTTTCCAGATTAATTTGGGAGAGAGGAGTTATTTCTATGTTCAAATAAGATAGAGATGCTAGATATGTAACCAAAATATTTTCTATATTATGGAATTGCTAATTTTATGTTATATGTTACTAATCACTTCAGTGTAAAAGACTCTAAAATATAGCATATGACTTAAAAATAATGCTTTTCAGGTGTATTACTGAAATTGATTCATAGAAGCATGTTATATAGAAATATTTGCCTAGTACTGCCTTTGGATAAATACATTACTGTGAAATTCACATTTTTATTAAAGGACTTTACTAATCTGCTTCAACATACCTTAACTGTCCCCACCTCCTGTATTCATGCCCAGTTTAATCGCCTCTGCCTCTTGTGGGCTGGACCTCATAACTGTACTTTTTGTTTTTATACTTCATACATACATTATATTCTATTAATTATAAAGATTTTTAAATTTGTCATAGATTGAGTAGAAACTTATTCTGTAAAGAGTTGATGCTGTTCTTTGTAACCTATTAATTAGTACAAGAGACAAAAGTTATGGAGCATGTAAATCTATTTTACGGAATATCCACAGCACATTAGATGTTTATAGAATAAATACATTCAGTCTTGACCTTGGCCATATATTTATAGTCTAAGAAACCAAGAGAAAGAAATGTATTACCTATATCTAATTGTAAATGTGTGGCAAGAGAAAGTTAGAAAAGTGAATGGAGCAGAGAAATTAACCATTTTGCATTTCAAAAACAAGAATATACCCTTTTGACCCTTACTTAATTAAGATGGATTTTCTAGGGAAAATAAAAAGTCACACAGACTTATGGTTCAAAGACTCTTTGCCTGGTGGGTCTTTTCTTTGGGCAAGGACATTCTTCAGATTGGTATTTCTTTTCTCAGAAACTCTCCTGACAGAGATCTGAAAATGTTCCTTTTCCACCTCCCTCAGCCTGACCTTGGCTTTGTTAGAGAGACTTTTAGTCTATGATATTTACTAAATGTCCACAAGATCAGTGGACTATCCTTCTGTAATGAGTTCAAAAATATGGAGGATTTTGCATACTGGAGTTTTAAATATTTCTTTGTAACATAAAGCAAACTGTTTTTTAAGTTCCTTGAAGGTACAGATTTGTATTTATTTGTTTCTCTATTCTCAGCATTAGAAGAGTGTTGTCATATAGTAGGTTCTTATTAATATTTATGCAGAAATGCTCCACCTAAGGGTGTCAGGAAATATGTGGAAGGCATTTGAAATTTCTTTATATGCATTCAGAGCATGATATATATCATATGAATCCTAGCTTGCTTAAATAATACCACGTTCTAAACAGGCCCTTCTTTGATACTGATTAGGCAAGAAGTTCTGAAATAATCTCTTTTAATTCTCAGGAAACTTAAAATCTAAAATCTTTCATCCATTTTTAGTTCTCTTTTACTTTACCACATTTCCGACTTCCCTCTTTTTTTACACTCCCTATGACTCACCCTATGAATTTTTATTCCATAAAATCACAGAGATTGGAACAACACTTTGAATAAGACTAACATTGACAATCACATTCTTAGTGGAAAACAGAAATGAAGGAAAATTAGAGTTTTGAGAAAGTTGTGGAACTGGGTAGTAAAAAAATGGACCAGAGCGGGGCCAAAGGGAAGCATGGAAAACTGGGGCCAAAGAGTGGGATGAAAATACTGCCCCTCTTACAGCCTGCTCAGTCCGCAGGGTGATCCCCCACAGAGTCTTGCTATGCTTTCACTCCCAAGAGGAAAAAAGGTGTGATATCTGAGAATATCGAGAAAGTTGTTCGCTGTATTGACAAATCTGGTGTATCAACACTCATGTTCTCTAGCTTTGTTCTACACATTAAAAATAGATTTTGCTGTATTGGCATTCCATCTGCCTCTTTCAAGACTCTGAAATTTTTGAAAAGAAAAGAATATGAGAAAGTGGACTATTAATTTAATAGTCCATGGTTAAAGAACACATGATTTATTTTTAGCATCCATCTAGACATTTAGTGAAGTGTTCATATTGAGGAAGCCTTATAGTATGGGTTTAAAGGCTGTGAGGATTTCAAATCATGAATTTATCTGTTTGTTGGTATGTATGTGTATGTGTCTATATATATATATATATATATATATGTATATATGTATATACATATATATGAAAGGTAACATAGAGAAACATAAGGCCATAGACTGTATTTGTGTGTGTGTGTGTGTGTGTGTGTGTGTGTGTGTGTGTATACACATATGAAGCATTAGATTTATTTTCCTTCCTTCACTAGCTTATTTGGTATCACAAAACTGTAATGTAGCTTAATAAATAATACATTTTTATTGGAAGGTAAGCAGCACCATGCCCCTGGAGGGAAGGAGGCAAAATTAGAGAAATGTTTGTGGACATATTTAAATAGAGTAAGTCTCTAACTTGTTGGAATTTCAGTCTTATTAGCTCAGTGGGTTCAAGAGCTCATACCAACATACAATCCCCACATAATATTTGATATACTTTATGAAAGCAAAAATAAGTTACATAGATGTTAGAGACAAAAAATTCTTTAACTGTTTACCAGTACACCTGAAAACATTGTATTTAGCCCTAAGATTTTTGTCCCATTTTATCTAATTTTACATCAGTTACACAATGTAAAATCAAGTTTTGTATATCAGACAACTCTGAACAGGGTAAGATATAAGATGTTATACAGATCTATATATTCCTGTAGGTTCAAATTCTTTTCTAATGTTTATTTTTGACAGAGAGAGAGAGACAGAGTGTGAATGGGGGAGGAGCAGAAAGAGAGGGAGACAGAGGATCTGAAGCAGACTTTGAGCTGCTCAGCACAGAGCCCGGGCTCAGCACAAGCTCGTGGCTTGAACCCATGAGCGACGATATCATGACCTGAGCCAAAGTCGGACGCTCAACTGACTGAGCCACCCAGGCACCCCTATTCCTGTAGGTTTAAAATTAAAATATTTACTTAAAAACTCAAGAACTTGAATTGTCAAACATGATTGGTATGAAATTAGATTTGAAAAATAAAATAAAATTTATGTATTTAATCATTTCTTTACTTATCTATACACTGTTTTATTCCAAAAGGATTTGATTCACAAAAATAAATTTCATGTGAAACATTGAGGAGGAGATTGCCAAACACCTTATCAATTAACCTTTGTTAAATGTCATTTAGGTTCCAGAAACTTTCATATTTGTCACAATATTTAATCTATTCCACAAACTACTTCAGGACTATTCTCAATATTTTAGAAGATGTTGAAACTCATATAGATGAAGTAATTTATTTGCAGATTATGAAAAATAAGTAAATGGCAGATCTTGGGTTCAAGCCAGGTCTTCTGACTCTTTAATGGTTTCCCCAGTACTTTCCATCACTTTCTCTTTAGCTTAGGACCGTGATCAAAGTTATATCCTTCAAACTGTTAAAGGATTAGACATAAGACAAAAATTCCCCAATGAATAAAGTAGAAAACCACAGCTTTAATCCATTACCAAAACGTAACAAGTCTGGGGTAGGAAGAAGAAAGCAAATATTCTACAAATACGTGTTGTCCCTGTCTTTAATGATAGATTTGACTGAATGTGAATTGAATTCTAGGAGCTGAATCCCTATCATAAATTATTTTGATTATTCTAAAATAAAGTGTATACACAAGTTGTTATTTATTGGAGAAAAACCTGAAGGCCAAAGTGGTCCCCAAGACCATGTCAGAATTGTTCGTCCCAGTCTCACTTCAACTCCAGAGCAAAACTGTTGTTGAGAACTCACTCTCAGGCACTGTCTCCACGGCATTACATGCGTTTCCCCACTCTTCCCAAGTTCTGAATCCTATCTGAGCACTGCCACTTTTACCAGAGAACCGCATATTTTACCTTACTGAGAAATTAGTACCTTTAGGTGGTTTCCCTTATCTGAAGCTCTTCTGGCTCAACCATTGGACCCACAGATGGTGGCTTTCCTCACAGAGGAACATCTGTCCCTCATGTTTTAAAGTTAATTTCTCGGTGTGTACAGTCTTTATTTCCTGTGTCTCCACTAGGACCTTGCTCTATCATTTATACTTTCTCTTGACCCTTTATTCTTTCATATTTATTCCTTTAGTCTGTATAAGAAAATGTATGGAATTCAAACGATGCTGTGGGCCATATGCGGATCACCACCCTCCATGTTCAAGTACCTCTTGGTTCCCATTTACCCTTTGTTGTTCCTGTTCAGCTTCCATCAGAGTCCCTTTTCTTTACTCTCAAATGCCAGGGCCTCATCTTCAATGACCTTTTACTCTCACTCTACATCTATAACTCATCCAATTTAACACTTCAAATTCAAACTATAATTGGTCTTCAGTCTAGACTTCTCTACATCTCTACTGCTCTCCATACCTATATATATTCATCTGTGCACAAGATGCCACCAATTGGATACATCAAAGCCCCCAAACCAACATGTCCAGAGTTAACCCTACATATATTTCCACTCTCTGATATGTGCTGCTTCTTTATTCTGAAATGTGGAGGTGGCAGCACGCTACTGGATTTGAAACCAAACACCTGGGAGCATCTGGATTTTACTCCTGTCCCCTTCCTGCTACATCAGAGTCTTCAACTTCTGAGACAACTACCCTGCCATCGTATATTTCATTTCTCCCTCTTCTGATTCCCACAGCCATCAGCTTATCTTAGGCCTCTGTCTTTGTCATTTGTATCACTGTACCATCCTTTTAACTGATCTCATCTTTGTGGTCCTACCGGACTCATATTTGTCATCCAATGCCCTTAATATTGTATCGCTTTGATCACAGAGCTCCCCAATACGAGATAAGTGTACATGCTCATATTTTACTCTCTTTATCCAGTCATGTCATGTTATAGATATGGCTCTACATGTCCATATATCACACATTACTGAAAGCCATTGTCATGCAAATAATTCAAACAAATAAGATTTTTGCAAAAACTGACATAAAAAAATTGTGCCAGTGTTAGCAAAATAAGTATATTTTAGCATGAGATAAACTTTTTGATGTCCCTTTTGCTATAAAATCAGCTGAAATTGTCAATTCTTTTGGTAACAACTAGTTTCTTCAGAATACTAAAGTATGATAATGGTTTTGTGAGACCATTTGCTACCTCAGTAATATAAGTCAACTTTGATTTTTGTTGAACACATGGCATTACTAGAAACAAGCCTTTGAAAAAGTTTCTAATTATTTTTTCACCAACAAAATACAGTTAGTTCTACTATAACATGACATATGCATTTTTAAAAATCACCAGACTATGCAAAATTCTGTAATAAAAAGCACAGAGCTGGCTCAGTCAGGTAAGCGTCTGACTTCGGCTCAGCTTATGATCTCATGGTTAACGAGTTTGAGCCCTGTGTTGGGCTCTGTGCTGACAGCTCGGAGCTTGGAGCCTGCTTCAGATTCTGTGTCTCCCTTTCTCTCTGCCCCTCCTCCACTCATGTTCTGTCTCTCTCTCTCTCTCTCTCTCTCTCTCTCTCTCAAAAAAAAATAAATCAATATTAAAAATTTTAAAAAGCACACAGCTAATGAGAAAAATAGAGTTAGGGTAACAATACCCAAAAACTTTACCAGTGATAACCAAAAAAAACAGGAACTGAACAAAATTGGTAGTGCAAATTTACCCATGTCAAATTGTTAAGAAATATCCAAATACTACATTAAATATAACAGCTTATCTTGAAAAATCCTGAGGTTTTGTGTATAAAAAAGTGGCCATCAGAAGTGTAGTGGGTTGTAAATCATCATGAAATGATGGAAGGAAGATTATCTGAAATTGGGTAGAAAGTGGCAACGTCAGATATGGATGGACGTGGCGCCCAACATACACCATGAACTGAGGAAGCCAGACATGTTGGTGATGTGTGCGTGTGTCATTTTGTGCCTTAGTGGCAGGCCTGGCCGAATGGATTTTTTATATTCACCTAGTGTTTCTCACAGATGAAACTGGGTATAAGCAAATGTAAAATGTGCATTATGCTCAAATTATCACTTAAGATTTTTAAAAATATCATTTATTTACATGATAGGAAGAACCTCTTTGCTGCTTATGTTTACATCTCTGGAGCTCAGTAATGTAGGGCTTTGTTTGCAGAATCGGAAGTAACTAGGTTTCCTCCATCAAAGCAAGATAGAAATCATCTAAGTTAACTCAGAAAAAAATATTTCAGGATCACACTTGACCAAGTGAAAAAAGATTTCTCCTTAATTTGTAAATAAAAAAATAAGCAGTACTAGAGAGCCCTCCTTGATCATTAGTATTAACTCAGTAAATCATTGAAAGACTCCTCAAGGGTCACTTTCATTCTCTAATTTCACTTTGACTTTGGTAATCATTTTGTTAATGTTTTCTGTTTTTCATTCATCAGTTAGCAAAAATGGTAGCCTTCCTGCATACAAAATGATAATGTTACTATTACTCTTTTTATTAATGATCTTTAGAACTATATAATAAAAGAAAAATAAGAAACAATCTTGTCTCAAAGCAATGCATTATTTTTTCCCTCAGCATAAGTTATCTTCATGGTCTCTTAAGAATGAGAGTAATAGAATTCTTTACAACAGGAAACTAGTTTCTCTACCATTTATTGCAATCATCTTTATTAAGCACTGTAAATAAATATTCAAATAAAAACAAACAATAATATTAATATTTATAAATGTTGAAGGTGGTAGAGGAGAAAGAATAAAAGGCATGCTATTTGTGTTTTTTTCTCTTTTAATAACAAAATCCAGACTTTACTGTAAGTCACAATTAAGTATGAATAAGCCATTATAAATATAAATATACATTAAAACAAATGAAAATGTAATAATGATACTTTGAATTGGAAACACAAATTAATAATTAATATCATTAAGAAATATTTACATGATTTACAAATATAATCATGTTGGTTTGCAACTATAAGAGTTCCTATGAAACTGGCCCCCAAACGTGGAGGGCAATGCGAGACCAAAGAAAGAAGTAAGCACTCCAGATTGGTAGGTGGTAGTTTTAGTAAGCAAGAGGACTTACAAGGGTGGTTTTGGGCGGCCATGAGGTGAATAGATCACTGCATTTGTTGGCCAGAATCTTAGAAGTTTGTAGAGAGAACTTAATGGGGTGCAGACCAGTCCAGATGGTCTTAACAACATGCTACTCTCTCAAGGCTGCATTCTTGAAGCAGCTTCCCCTACAGAGTGGTGGGTGGAGTTTACATTCCAAGCATGGGGGTGGGGAGTGTGGGGGTTTGCAGGGGAATGGTAAGGAACCCCTAAGTGCCCAGGTTTAGCTTGCAGGTCAACTGACAGTCATGTCCTCTCAATGACCTCCTTCAACAACTCTAGAGATAATAATTATTGCTTAGATAGCAAATAAAGTTTGCCCATTCTTAAAAATCAAGATGCTAATTAAGAAAATATATGAAACTCTTTCTCTCATTAGTGTTTATCATTTCTCACTCTACTTATAATATTATATGTAGATTTATGACTCAGTGCCTATTTTCTTGGCAACAAATCTTTAAAAATCAAACATACACCAAAATATTACTTATTAGCATATGTACATATATGCTATGAATGTATTAGTAATATATATGTTTGTGTGTGTGCATGTACATGTGTGCATGTGTATTTCTGTATTGCTACGCATGAAAAGGTTTCTTCTGTGATAGGTCTATTGCTCTTGGTTCAGATCCTATCAATAGTGATTTTAGGCAAGCCAAATATTGCTTTAAATGGAGTATTAAAGTATAATGCAGCAATAAAAAACATGAACTCTGGACACTTGAGAGCTCTAATGCTATGGGCAAATTAGGTAGTCCCTCTGTATCTTGTTTTCCTCACGTTAAGATGGGGTTAATAGGAGTTCTTATCTAACAGGCTTTCTATGAGAATTAAAGGAGTTAAGAGTATAGATTGCATAGAAGAGCTCCTGCCATGGATTAAGCTCCATGTGATGGTGACGATGCAATGGATACATTGCATTGGCTCAGTCCCCTCTCTCAAATGGCTCTGTATTGTCTGCATTGACTGTCTAGTCTTGCTTTTCCTAAAGATGGATATGCCATTCAACTTGATGTTGTATAATCATGATACAGTTTTATTTTAAATCAATTACAGCAAGAAATCGTAAAACAACACAGCTATGCCAATACTGTGAAAATTATTTAAAAAAAATTTTTTTAAATGTTTATTTATTTTTGAGACAGAGGCAGAGTGCGAGTCGGGGAGGGGCAGAGAGAGAGGGAGACACAGAATCTGAAACAGGCTCCAGGCTCTGAGCTGTCAGCACACACCCCAATGCAGGTTCAAACCCACGAACCGTGAGATCACGACCTGAGCCAAAGTCAGACGCTTAACCAACTGAGCAACCCAGGCGCCCCAAAAATTATTTTAAAATAGACACATTCTGTAGATTAGTCTCTATAGTAGTCAACCAAATAGCAAGAGTTTTGCATTTCTCCCTAATAAACATCTTAATTGAACTTTATGAGTGAGTAATCCCCATTTGCTAGTTAAAGACTGGAGCTATAAAACACCCACAGCCAAAAATCTGTTCATTTACTCCCTCTTTTTCACAAATACCCCTAGGAAGTGATATCCTCTTTCATCTTTAAAAAGACAATGCCTTGCCTGATCTAGCACAGAGGTGTGAAATATTTACCCTCTATTATTCGAAAGTCAGGTATTTAGTTTGATCACAATAAGGACAAGACTCCTCCCTATTATAGTAATAAGGGAATGCATTTTTTTTATTAGCTAAAACAGCTTTCATTAACAATTTTTAATTAATTTTATAATCTTGAAGCTGAGTACTGAGTGAAAGTAAGTAGGTGGGATGGGAAAATAAAATAAAAATAAAAAGGTAGAGGAGAGGAATGAGGCAAGATAAATATAGGTGACACCTGAGTCAAATATCTGGATACGAGTTATAGATTCTCAAAAGAGAATGTTAACGGGGGTGGGGTTAACAATACGTAGAACCTAGAAGAGGAAAGAATCCTACTCAGGAATCCCAGAGTGATATAACTAGGTGGTTCTTGCCTAAAGTCTATCTCATCCAATGTAGAGGTTAAACCATTGGATAGCACTACTGTCATCTGAAGGCTCAACTGGGTGAGGATCTGCTTCCAAACTCACTCATATGCCTTTGGGCAGACTTCAGAAGATCTGCTTCCAACTTCACTCATGTGGATCTCTCTATAGGGCTGCTTCATGTCACGGCAGCTGGCTTTTCCCAGAATCCAGTGATCTGACGGAATAAAAGAGAACCTAAGCACCCAAGATGGAAGCCACGATCTTTGATAATCTGATCTCAGATGTGACATCTGATCACTTCTGCCATATTCTGTGAAGTTAAAATGAGTTATTAAATCTAGTCTATACTCAAGGGGAGGGCATCACACAAGAACATAAATATTGGGAGGTGGGCATTATCCAAGGCCATTTTAGAGACTACTTTCAACACTGAATTCAATGCTACCAGTCAGGCCAATCCCAAACTTGTGTTCTGGTGGGGCTGGACTCAGTTCTGTCTATAAACTGGTAATGGAATGAAGGAACTCTTAACTACTCTTTAGTTAACAATCCAAAAATTCAATAATTACAGCAAAAAAAGAGTCTTCTCTCTTACGGATACACACAGAATTCTTTTGTAATGTTTACATTGTGATATCTGATATTTGCTTTAAAATATCTCAATTTTAAAGTATTAAAATTTGGAAGAAACAAGATAGTAAAGGTGAGTTAAGTACTGGTGAATTGGGTTAAGGATACTTTAAAAAACATAACTGTACTAACTTATCACATCTAAGAAACATAATAATTTCTTAGAATAATGTAACACTCAGGAAATATTAAAAGTTCCCAGTTTAACTCCAAAATATCTTTTTTTTGCAGTTGGTTTATTTACCCAGAATCCAAGTAGGGATCCACCTAATTGATTTAGCTGACTTTATGCTTACAGTATCCTTTATGCTTCTCTACCTCTCTGTGTCCTGTAAATTGCTTTTTATGTCTAGAGGCTTGATTGGATTCAGGTTCAATTCTTTTGGCAAGAATCCTTCATAGGTGACTTTGTGTACTTATTCAGTGACATCAGGAGATGTATAATGATATTAAATTGATCATTTCATTCGGGTGTTGTCAGCTTGAACAATCCATTGTAAAATTTCCAGTCTTTCAATTAATTCCTTTGGCACTGTGATAATTTCCCACATGAATTTTTTCCTTCTTTGCTGCAAAATAATGATATTCTAATTAGTTAATTCCTTTGGCATTTGTAAGTTAAAATTCTTCCATAGAGTGCACATTTTTTTTTCTGGGGCTCCTGAAAAAATGGCTCTGTTGGTTGAGTGTCTGATTTTGGCTCAGGTCACGATCTCACGGTTTGTGAGTTCAAGCTCCGCATTGGGCTCACCGTTGTCAGAGTAGAGTCTGATTCAGATCCTCTGTCCTCTTTCTGCCCCTCCCTGGCTCATACTGTCTCTAAAAAAAAAATAAATAATAATAATACATTTTTTCTCATCTTCTATTGGGTTTTCCTAAAATACAATTCATATAGAAAAGGTAAGATAAATGATTCTTTACTTTTGCTGATGAGTTTTTCTAATAAGTTATTACTTTAAGAATCTCTGAAATTTATCCATGAGGAATTTTTGTTTGCTTGTTTTGCTATATAGACATAGACATAGATATAGACATAGACATAGATATAGATATAGATATGGGTAGATATGTACAATATGTGTATGGATATATATATATATATATATATATATATATATATAATATATATCACACATTATGCTTCAATCCATTGCTCTATTATAAGTCTTAAATTTTATACAGTCATCTGTGGCCTTATATATTTCATTTGGTCTTATTACTATCTAAGATATTACATACTTTACCTATAGATGTTCTTAGCTTTCATCTATGCTAGAATAAGATTCTTTAGAGTGGAATTTTATTTGTTTTGCTTACTTCAGTATTTCAGATCTTAGAAGAGTTGCTGTTACATAGTGAGTGTTCAATAAATATTTGTTGAAAATGAATCAGACTATGCAGTCACTTGCTAAGCCTGTGTGCACACGTGTGTGTGTGTGTGTGTGTGTGTGTGTGTGTGTGTGTGTGTGCTGAAAGAGAAAGAGATAGAGATATCCCACTAACATTTAAGCACAAGATTTGGAAGGAAGCACAAGATTTGGTGAGGGGATGGCAAAATGGATGAAGGGGAGTGGGAGGTACAGGCTTCCAGTTACGGAATGAATTAATCACAGGGATGAAAGGCACAGTATAGAGAATACAGTCAATGCTATTGCCACAGTGCTGTATGGTGACAGATGGTAGCCACACTTGTGGTGAGCAGGGCACAGCCTATAGAGTTGTGGAATCACTATGTTGTACACCTGAAACAAACATAATGTGGGTCAACAATACAGTTAAAAAAAAAAAAGATTTGGATCCAACAAAGAAGTGACTGAAGAAGGAAAATCAGACAAACTAATTTTCAAAAATATCAACGAAAATGTGTTTTAAGAGGAAGGAAGGCAATGGACTACTAGTTTAAAATATTTCTCAGAAGTTTCCTAAGATAAGAACAAAGGCTTACTTAATTTGGCAGCACGTTCCCAAAGCAATCTGGGTCTTCAGAGCCTTTCTACTCTGTATCTACACTCACTTCCTTGGCAACCTCACCCAAATCTTAAATTAAACACCATATTTATGCAGATGTCTCTCAAATTTATATCTTTATAAATACCTGATATCCAGACTGATATATCTAACTGACACAAGCAACACAACATCTCTACCTACATGTCCAATAAACATCTCAACAATTGTAAAATTGTATATCTATTCTCCCCACAACTCTGAGGTCTGCTTTACAGGAAAGCCTATCCTTCTAATTAATCAAGCCATAATTTCTTGGAATATTCCTTGATCCCTCTCTTACTATAGCAGCTGGAAGACAGATGGGCAGAATTTATCGAGATAAAGATATCTACTGTAATAGGATTTCATGAAAAAAGAGTCTAGGTTCTGGAAGGAAGATCCTATTGTGCCTGGTCACTTCTCTAACACATGGGATGAACGTAGAAAGAGATTCAAGGAAATAGTGACACTTTCCATTGCCCATTAGGATCCTGAAAGCTATTT
Organism: Panthera uncia; assembly: GCF_023721935.1. Classification (NCBI taxonomy): domain Eukaryota; kingdom Metazoa; phylum Chordata; class Mammalia; order Carnivora; family Felidae; genus Panthera; species Panthera uncia. The sequence continues at coordinate 103,210,565 of NC_064811.1, forward strand.
AGAAATCTAGATGCTGGGGTTCCGACCCCAGACCTATTTATTTAAAAAAGTCTTTAAATATTTTTGATATATATATATATATATGGATTGAGAATCACTGGTTTAACTAGTTACCAGTTGATATGAAACATCTCTTCACCTTCCTCTGTTGCCAGAATCTCTCTCAAACACCATCCTCATGATGTTACTCTTTTTTAAGTTTTATTTTATTTTATTTTATTTTACTTCATTTCATTTCACTACTCTCTACACCCAATGTGGAGCTTAGACTCACAACCCCGAGATCAAGAGTTGCATGTTCTTCCATCTGAGACACAGCCAGGAGCCCCATGATGTCACTCCTGAAAGTGACAGTCAATACTGTCTTTGAGTGGCCCATTTTTGGCAGTGAGGAGGCTAGTTCAGAGTAGTGGTATTCGCAATTTTTGCTCATATAGTTTCTAAATGATTTTGAAAAATGAAATGCCCCTCATATTTTTAAGATGACAATTGTAAGTTTTATTTATATATGTAAATAGTTGCAAAAGATACAATTTTTGATGATTTAAAAACTTACACGTTCTGTGACAAAAGTCATTCAATGATCTAACATCAAAAGTAGCTTTTAATGACAGGCTGATGGCTAAATTAGTTCTCCTTGTTGGAAACAAAGATTGCAAACCAATGTGTCTTAAGCATTAATGATATGCATAGGAATCACCCGGGGATCTTGAAATTCACCCAATAGAGCCTGAGATTTTGCATTTTGAAGAAGCTCCAAGTGGCACCTTTGTCCAAAGACCACATTCGGGAGCTGTCAGTCTACAAATCTTCTGATGGTCAGAGGCTTCGTTTTCTGTCTTTCACAAATGTAGTTTCACACACTGACTTTAATATTTTGAATTGTCCTTTTGTTTAGTGCTCTGAAGGTTTGTTTACCTTGAGGCAGTATACCCTGATAAGATTCAAGGTGGGTTTGAGATACCCCTTTCTTTTAGAAAGTAAGAGAAGAACAACTGTGAAGTGATACATTCATCACAGGTGTATTTCCAGCCGGATACAGTTTTGGATGGGGTACATAAAGAAACTGAAGATCTGGAAATTGATTTCTTTAAAAGTCTCCATGCCTATATACTTCTTAGAAAATGTCTATGTAGTCTAGGTATACAGTTAGCCCTGTTCATGTAACAGATGTTATCTGATGCTTGATGAATGAAGACGTATAGATTTCAAATTATTTCAGGAATTTCTTAATTTTTGTCCACAAAAATGTGCATAGTAAATTTATTTATGTCTCAATATTTTCTAAATAAACAAAGCCATATTTACTACCTTCTAGATAAAATTTCCAAGAGAATCTTTGCCAATGGCATACATACTTAATTTGGAATTTAATGCTGCTTAAATGAAAATTCCAAAACAGATGTTGGACAAATTTGCTCAACTAATGAAATGTGACTCCCATCTTGGCAGTCACTGAACTAAGGTAGCCTTTGGATAATGCTTTTTGGGCCTCAAGAGTGATTTTTTTCCTAAGAGAAACAATGTAAAATAAACAGTGTCAAGAAAGTAAAGAAATAATATAAATTAGTATCATTTCTCAATCATGAAAAATGACTATCACATATGAAGAATGTGATACAGTAACCACATGGATTTTTTAAGACATGGATCTTTCAGAGTATGGAAAAAGAATGAAACGTGTTACTTATTCTGTTTCTGAGCTTTTCTGCTATTAAAAGCCTCTTTATTATTTCTTTAACAATCTGTGGGAAGTTAAGAATGAACTGCAAAGTCAATAATTTTTATAGCGAATGTTATTTTGTAAGGCCGTAGCTGTGGTTCCTCTTTCCAGGTTCAGTACTTTAAAAACCATGCAAAACCACATAAATACAAAATGATGCTATAGCATTTCCTATTTTTATGTGAATTATTTATTTTTAGGTACTCTGATTCACCACACGTTGTCAAGTTTGATTTGTTTGACAAAATCCCTTTACTAAGTACCTTCTATGTTGAAAGCATTGGTTCAGGGTTTGTAAGGATCAAAGAGTCATACTGTATGATCTTCCTTCACAGAAAATCTAGCTCGACTGGGAGTCACAGACATGTATGCACTGTGAGTAACGAAGTAGTAGATGGAGAAGGGCATGTACTCTTGGCTCTGAGGCAGGTTACCGAATGAAGCTAGAAGACGGCAGATGTTTTGTGTTACTGCTGAAATTGAGGCACACTGCTGTAGAAAACTGAAACTGCTCAATCTCTTTCTCGGGTGACGAAATCTCTCTGGGCTGGTGAAGCAATGCATCCTCTTTTATTGGACGCCTAAAATTAGTGATTAAATATAATTTGTCTCACTAATTGACTCAGTAGGCCTCTCATCTGAAACAAGAACAACTATATCTCTTCCATTCATTAGAAATGACTCTTGCACTGGGGAAAATAAGATTCATTGTTTGAACGCAACAGAAAATCCTTTCCTTTTCATCTGAATGACATTTGTAGGAATGATTTGACTTATGGTTTTGCAGAAATTACATTTTCTGATTTTACTTGTGCTCCTGCGTCTGAAGTTATAAGAGATACTAACTTTTCATAGTGTTCTAAATTCAGCGTAAATGGTTTGATTGTGAACTGTTAAAATTGCTTATAGCCATTTAACTATTACTGATGAGAATATGAAACTAAACGAAAAACCTCACTCAGAACACAGAATTTTCCATTTGGAAAGTGGCTGCTGCATTAGCAAGCTGTATAAGTGTGGAATGCAAAGCCATAACATTTCCACTATAGCTAGTTGCTACTATCAAGGTGAAAGGCCAATGATGCAGTAACCACCCAGTTGATTAGTCTCAGAATGGTTGAAAACAGTATTTTGTGACTACTCTTATGCATTCTATTGTTTACAACCAAAAAGAAAGCAATTGCTGCTGTAAAACACAGTAACATAATCCGGTAGGTCTCTACAAACTACGGGAAGGACAAATGTGTTTGGATCAGGTGTTGTAGCCCTGTGGAATGAGACTTGGCCATGCAATTGAAGAAGGTTATTGAAATTGAATGGGAAGTGGCCTCATGTTGTAAATACCCTTTACCAATTATGGACATTTACCTGAGAAATCAACAGACATACCTGCTGTTTTATTACACCATTCCCTCTTAAATTGCTTCTAGTGCCTATCTAGTCTGACAGAAAAGAAAACGAAAATGTGAAAGCATTCCAGTTTAGCCTTTAATTTTAAAGCTGCCAATTGGCAACCAATAAGTGGCTTACGTGTTAGCTAATTAACATAAATGTTGAATTCTACATGTCTCTTCTTCTCTTGAAATTTGTATGTGTTATTGTTTACAGTGTTACATCAGCAGTGCAAAAACAAAGTCCTGGTAACGTTTCTTTGATAAATCTACCTTTGATGGGCTTTAGATTTACCAAAAGAGCTACAGCTGAAACTTGATGCAAAATGTATTGGAATACAGTTTCTATTTCTCCCATTTATTTTGGCTCTCTGATAAACACGTTAAAATAACTTGGTCTTTTTTTTTTTTTTTTAACATAAAAAGTGGTTATTCAATCAATGTTTGGTCTAGACTTTTTTTAAAAATTTATTTTTCTATAACTTATTTAGAGACTGGAAACTATATATTTTTGAATTTTATTGCCATTGGAGAGGATTTCTTCTCCAGTACAATTTCATTAACAGAACCGGTTGAGTTGATGTAACCTTGGTGTTCACTTCAAGTATCAGCTGTTGGGTTTGCTGTCCCTGCCCCACACAAATGTTCTGTACTTCCAGCTGGAGGCCTGCCCTGTCCCTTCTGTACCACCACCTGTACAATTCAGAAGATGGTACCCCTGAGTAAGCAGGTGTTGTGGGAGATGGGAGAATACTAAATTCTTTGGAAGAAAACTCAATTAGCTGGGTAAGGAGAATAGTACAAGAAAATTGTAAGCATAATTTATAACTGTCAAAAAAGTTCCCTCTTTTATGTCAATAAAATAAATTCATAAGGAATTTATAAGAGTGAGTTTATGTAAGGTATTTATAGGTCAGAGATTTTTAGATTTATTTGTCTATCTTAACTATTTACCTTTTAATAATCAATTGCCATTAATTTAATGGCTGACTGATTTGCAAATATAATACATAAAGGGAATTACCTTGAAGAGTTATGAATTGCCAGGTATAGAAAAAGTATTTAACTGGTCTTTGGACAAAACTGATAGAATCAATTAAAAATTAAGCAATTATAATAGCATTAATGTTTACATGAAATTTTGTCTATTTAAAGTTAACTAAAATAGAAACATTATTGTTATTATTGATAGGAGCATTCCACGGTTCCTTTCTGGGAATGTCAAAGAGCAGAAGAAATTTTTCAAGATGTAGTAAAACTATTTTTGAAGTCAATGTAAGAATATAAAAGGAAACAAATAATAAATCCCAAGATAATTTTTAGTGACCACAATCATTTGTATTATGATGTTTTCTTTTCTCTTTTTTAAAAATAAAACTACTTTATGAGTCATCAGATTTATTCTATAATGAGTTTGACCAGTTCAATTCTTGAGATAGGGTCCTACAAAGGGGAGGAGTACACATTCAGAGTCTATATCAAATTGAAAATCGCTAAATGGGATTTATTCAGCTGCTGTGTTAAAAATAATATAGAGATTTCAGAAAAGATTAGATTCTTACATAGTAATGAAGTCACATTATACTAAAGAAATAAATAAGATAATCCTAAATATAATTTTGACGAATTAATTTGTGGGTTTGCTATTCACAAAAAAATCCTTAAAAGTGAGATTTTCAAATCTACTCAATACCTTACTTTCAGTAATCTATTTGGGGTTCTCCACCTTGACCAATGGATAGAAATTTAATTTAATGTTTATACTCTCATAGGTATGGACCAAATAGCACAACCTGACACATAGTAGATATTTACTTAGTTGGTGATTGAATGAATAAATGAATTTTTGAGCCAAAGTTTAAAACTGGAATTTTTGTGACAGTTCTTATATTAGCTTTCACAAAGGTGCAGGATATATTGGTTTGCATATATATAAAGTAAATTTTATACTTACTTGATTCCTTGAACAGTTTCCAGAGGATTCTTTTTTTTTAAGAGCAAGTTTTACTAAAATATTCCAACAAATCTTTATCAGTGTCATCAAGTCAAAGGAATAACACAATTTTGCTTTAATGAAATTGTATCCCCAAATAAATTAACATACAGAATTAAAAACATCTGGTATTTCAAAAGGGCTAAATTAACTATGAGTAAAATTTTTATTAGATGGAATTTGAAGGTAGGATAATATTTCTGTTCTTATGAGTTAGAATATTCTTGTCCTCCTAAGATGGGTAAGATACAAGGCAAAATGTTATTTTATCTTGCATAATGGTAATTTTATTATATGATGAAAATATTTCCTCCAGTAATACTACTTTTTGTGGAGGAAGATATAACATTTGATGGTTATTTCATTTCAAAAGTTTGGAATGTTTTAAGCAGATTCAAGAGTTGTGTAGCCGGACCACCTGGGTGGCTTAGTCGGTTAAGCTCCCACTTTAGCTCAGATCATGAATCGTGATTCAAGAGTTCAAGCCCTGCATCAGGGTCTGTGCTGACAGCTCAGAGCCTGGAGTCTGCTTCAGATTCTGTGTCTCCCTCACTCTCTGCCCCTCTCCTGCTCACACTCTGTCTCTCTCTCTTTCTCAAAAATAAATAAAAAACATTAAAAAAAATAAAAAAAAGAGTTGGGTAGCCAAGTGCAGCATAACCTCAGGTGTTTTGAAGAAATAGCTTTACTCATTAAATTATTACTCCTCTGAAAATAATATGAACAAGCTAGTTTCATACAAAGGATCCAAGCTGCTGACTTTTCTAGCAATGTCAAATGAAATTTTCCCCACACTTATGATTCCAGCCTTAGCATTACTATCAATGATAAGGGATTTCACGTATTTTTTCCTCACCTGAGAAAGTTTGAGGTTAGGGGCATCTGGGTGGCTTACTCGGTTGAGCGTCCAACATCAGCTCAGGTCATGATCTCACAGTTCGTGAGTTCAAGCCCTGCATCAGGCTTGCTGATGTCAGCTCAGAGCCTCCTTTGGATCCTCTGTCCTCCTCTCTCTCTGCCCCGCCCTCACTCATGCTGTCTCTCAAAAATAAATCAATATTAAAAAAAAGAAAGAAATTTTGAGGTTATTCAAGAGAATAGAAACATCTGATTTCTGTCCTTTATCCTAAGTCATTTTTGTTGTTCCCTAAACAGCGCCCAGTCCTCACAAATACCTTTTAACATCTGAATGGCTGCTTACTAAGTTGTTCTACACAGCCACCAAATGGTCTTGCTCTTTTACTTTAAAAAGTTAACAAATTAAATGTTGGCATTGAGGAGCATTACTAGCAGAGGCCCACTGAGCAGACACTCAGGTGGCAGACATTATCAGCAGTGCTCAAGCATTACTTGTCACAATTTTAATTCCTCTAAATGAACAGCCTGAGCATGAAATATAAATGACTAAAAATTAAATTTAAGCCATAGTATTTTGCTTCAAGACTAATTGAAGAACCCGCAGGTATAGTAATGATTAAAACTGAATCATCGCATCAAGGGACAATGACATTTTATGGTATTTCTAGAAATTGAATTCAAAAGCTCTGTGGAGTTAGGGAAAAGACCTCTAAAAGCAGACGATGACCTTTTACATCAAATATACATATACACACACCAGCAATTGTTTGATGAATTATTCACCACAGTAACAAAGTGCACTATACATTTTAAATAGCATTGCTGAACCCTAGTTCTTAATATCAGCATACACACTCACAGAAGTGCAATGCTGTATTGTTGAGTGATGTTTGGATTGTAGTATTGATTGCAGCCTTCTGCTCAAATATCATGATAGGTGCCCTTCTCAAATTTCACAAACAAATCTATGTTGATTATTGATTTCATTTAGTAAATTTTGAAAGACTGGTATTTTTAAAGCTATTTCAAATCCTTTGTAGACTCGAGAGGTTTGAAAAATAAGTATTCATGTTAATGTAAACCATGATTTTTTGGTCAAATATTTAGATTAAATATTTAGAAATATACACTATAGACGTTATTAGTGATTTTTAAGTGCACCCTTCCAGAAGATTAAATGTCATTTGGATAGGAGAAAAAAAGGCATTGAGCAAATATAATTGAATTACTGTTTTGTAAAATTATGTTTTACAATTTAGAGACAACAAATTTCCCAAATGACAATTTTAAAACTGTACCATACTTTTCATTTGATTGCTTAGGTTATAATTATTATATATCTTGTCATCTGTCAGTTCACCTTATCCCTTTCCCTCCTGGCTGCCATGTTCTCTTTCTCTACTATTTTACCCTCAGATGAGTCAGGATTACTGGTTTCTTGTATGTATTCATGGAACACTTACTCGTGGGTGGAAGTTGAAAGTTTTACTTCTCGGGGAATTTATACCAGTCTTTGCACTATGACAACATCCAAGGATTTGGAATATGTTTTTCTAAAGACAGTCATGGGCATCGAATTTTTTAACTTCAGTACTATTAGAGAGAGTAAAAATTAAGAGGAACGTAATTGGTATGTCTCCCTTTATACGATCTTGGGTAATTTGTTTAATTTCTCTGGATCTTAGTATGTAAGTCTATTAAATGAGTGAGTTGACGGAAAGTAGTGGGAGCAATTAAACTATCTTATTCAGGTAGAAAATTATGTGATTTTGAGGCCTGGCTTTATTGATTGATTGATCTTTTTACCTTTTGTCATTTTGCCCATCTCTCCCACCTCTACTCTGGCAACCACCAATTTGTTCTCTGTAACTGTGAACCTGTTTTTGTCATTGTTGTTGGTCGGTTGGTTGGTTGGTTTTGTTTTGTTTTGTTTTGTTTGTTTTAGATTCCACATATGAGAGATCTTATGGTATTTGTCTTTCTCTGTCTCATTTCACTTAGCATAATGACTTCAAGGTCCATTCATGTTGTCATAAATATGCATTCCAGACCACAATTTCTTTACCCATTCATCCATTGATGGACACTTAGGTTGTTTCTGTATGTTGACTATTGTAACTAATGCTGCGATGAACATGAGGGTGTATATATTTTTTGTAGTTAATGTTTTCATTTTCTTCGGCTAAATACCCAAAGTGGGATTACTGGATCACATGGTAGTTCTAATTTTAATTTTTTTGAAAAATCTCCATAGAGTTTTCCATAATGGCTGCACCAGTTCACATTCCCACAAACAGTGCACTAGGGTCTCCATGCTGCACATCCTCACCAACACTTGTGATTTCTTGTCTTTTTATTTTTTTAAGGATTCAAATGTACTTTATTTCTTCAATCATGCTCTATTTTATTTACATATTTATTTATTTATAATGAGAGAGAGTAAGAGAGAGTGGGGGAGGGGCAGAGAGTGACAGAGAGAGGGAGAGAGAAAGAGAAAGAGAGAGAGAGAGAGAGAGAGAGAATATACCAAGAAGGCTCTGTGCTATCAGTACAGAGCCCAATGTAGGGCTTGATCCCACAAATCATGAGATCACAATCTGAACTGAAATGAAGAGTCAGTTGCTTAACCAACCGAGCCACCCAGGCATCCCAGTATGCTATATTTTAATGGGTGAACAGTGCTTTTATCCCTTATGAGATGGTTTTAAGACAATTCAGTATTATATCAGCTGGGCTGATCTCTCCATTCCTTTGGGGTGACTCTGCTAACAGGAGACACGTTCCATTCTATTCCAATTTATGTTGCTGTATGTGCCCATACAGCAACACAGAAAGTGGCTCCACCAGCTAATATAGCATCACAATATTTGTCATGGAAATCAGGTGTCCATTTCTGGTGGCTCTGCTTTGCTATAGTTTGCTGAATGCTTTGAACTCCGAGAGACAACTTAGAAGACGTAGAGCGTTTTTGGCCCTGGGAAACATCCTGAAACTGAAGACAGAACTGTGGCAACTGCAGCTGCAGGTTTGCAACAACGTTGTGCCAAGTGCCTGTCTTTTTGATAATAGCTATTCTAACAGGTATGAAGTAGTATCTCATTGTGGTTTTGATTTGCATTTCTCTGATGATTAATGATGCTGAGCATCTTTTCATGTGCGTCTTGGCCATCTGTATGTCTTCTCTGGAAAAATGTCTATTTCAATTCTCTGCCCATTTTTTAATAAAACTGTTTTTTTGCGATTGAGTCCAATGAGTTCTTTATATATCTTGGATATCAGCCTCTTATCGGATATATGATTTACAAATATTTCCTCTCACTCAGTAGGTTACCATTTCATTTTGTTAATGGTTTTCTTTGCTATGCAAAAGCTTTTTACTTTGATATAATCTCACTTGTTTATTTTTGCTTTTGTTGCTTTTGATTTTGGAGTCATATCCAGAATTGTTGCAGTTAATTTGTAAACCCTAACTTTAACCCTAAGAATCATTAGTTATAACTTATAATTACTTCTACCAAATTGGCATACAAAAATCTAATATTTTTACATGTCCACTTAGAACGAAATATTTCTAGCATTGATGATGAACTAGGAATTTTAGTCAGATTGGCGTGAATTTTATAATGAAGTATCACTATGAAAAAATAACTGATAAAATTGATTTATCAAAAGGAATTCTATTTTTTTAATTTATATGGTTGAAATCATTTCTATTTTCCTGATCAGAGCCACAGAAACCATTTAGATTAGCTACATTCTCAGTCCCACGGCTAAGTCGGCAGGATCAGTGTTCTCTCCTGCTATTCCCTATCTGTGTAGTTTAGGTACTTACTACCTATAAACTGTGGCCCAAAAGATGGAACTCTTCCTCCTTGGACCAACCAAGTCTCTCTTGCATCTCAAACAGAATGACAGCTGGGTGTCCAGGCTTACTTCATTATAAGGAATGAGAATTTCTAGAGAAAGAACTAATTTACTTACCCATCTCAGCAAGGAATGTGGCTGCAAGCATAATTTTATGGTTAGAAGGCAACACATATCAGATCCCACTTTAGCCTCTTCAGTTTTTCTCAGGGATGAACAGTCACGTCTCAGCCTGCAGCACTCCTGAAGGGCTCTTCCTGCACCGAGAGTTGGTTAGAAGGTGAACCTTCCTCGCCTTTGACTCTTATACACTGGCAGATAAATTCCTACCTCCTAGAAAGTGCTCTCTATTCTTTCCATTTCTGGCTGAGAGGAATTTTCTGAGTGGCATTCTGGTGCTATCTGGAAGAGTGCAGTTCTTCCCGTCTAGGCATCGGATGTAACTTCTGTTTTCAAGAGGAATGATACACTCCCCATAGTTTATTACATCACTCTCTCATCATTCTTGATTCCTAGCATGCAGAGAAAGGTTATTTTTCCCCTGCCTCTCCAACATTTTGGTTCCAGTTTATATCCTTGATTTGTTAACGTTAAAAAAAAGTGTTTATTTATTTTTTTTTAGAGAGAGAGCGTGCGGGCGAGTAGGGGGAGGGCCACAAATAGAGGAGAGAGCCTGTCAGCGCAGAGCCTGACACGGGACTTGATTTCAAAAATCGGGAGATCATGACCTGAGCCAATATTAAGAGTACTTATTTGACTTACTGAGCAACCCAAGTGGCCCTATATCCTTGGTTTTTTATCAAGACTGAAATCTTTGCAATAATCTCCAGTAGTTTTTCCTGGTCTAATATGTCTAATTCAACCACTTTGGATGATCCCTAGATTATCAAATCTCAGGTAATTTTCTCAACTCATCATGCAAATTAGTTGAACCCTCTAAGATTTCTTCTGAATTATTAAGAGATTTGACTTTTACATTTGCCTTCTGACTGCTCAGACTCTGAACTGTCATGTTGTTCTTGCACCTATCTTTTGTAAAGGGGAAAAGAAAAAAAGGTTCTGAAGCAGTCTTAAAAAATGTCTATGAATTCAAGGCTATCTTTTTTTTTTAAATGTTTATGCTGTATGCATCAGCAGTTCATTTATTTTTATTATACAGATATAAAATAATAATAATTATTATTTTTTTTGCTTGTTTGTTTTTATTTATTATCAAGTTAGCTAACACAGTGTAGTCTTGGCTTCAGTGGTAGATTCCAGTGATTCATCTCTAACATACAACAACCAATGCTCATGCCAACAAGTACTCTTCTTAATGTTCAACAACCATTTTCCCAACCCCTATTAACCCTCAGTTTGTTCTCTGTATTTAAAAATTTCTTACAGGTTGCCTCCTTCTCTGTCTTTATCTTATTATTCCTACCCTTCCCCTGTGATCATCTGTTAAGTTTCTCAAATTCCACATCGGGGGAAATCATGTGATATCTGTCTTTCTCTGACTGACTTATTTCACTTAGCATAATACCCTCTAGTTCCATCCATGTTGTTGAAAATGGCCAGATTTCATTCTTTTTTCATTGTTGAGTAGTATTCCATAGTATATATATACCACATCTTCTTTATCTATTCATTAGTTGGTGGACATTTAGGCTCTTTCCATAATTTGGCTATTGTTGAAAGTGCTGCTATAAACATTGGGGTGCATGTACCCCTTTGAATAAGCACTCTTGTATCCTTCAGATAAATTCCTGGGTCACAGGGTAATTCTATTTTTAATTTTTTCAGGAACCATCACACTGTTTTCCAAAGTGGCCGTACCAGTTTGCATTCCTACCAATAGTTCAGGAGGGTTCCCCTTTCCCCATATCCTCGCCAATATCTGTTGTTTCTTAAATTGTTAATTTTAGCCACTCTGACCAGTGTGAGGTGGTATCTCAGTGTAGTTTTGATTTGTATTTCCCTGATGATGAGCAATGTTGAACATCTCTTTATGTGTCAGTTTCATGTGTCTATTCTTGTGTCTACTCATGTCTTCAGCCCATTTCTTCACTGGATTATTTGTTTTTAAAGGTGTTGAGTTTGGTAAATTCTTTATAGATTTTGGATACTAACCGTTTATCCAATATGGAATTTGCAACTATCTTCTCCCAATCTGTTGGTCGCTTTTTAGTCTTGTTGACTGTTTCCTTGGCTGTGCAGAAGCTTTTTATCTTGATGACGTTCCAATAGTTCATTTTTGCTTTTATCTCACTTGCCTTCAGAGACATGTCAAGTAAGAAGTTGCTGTGGCCGAGGTCGAAGAGGTTGGTGCCTGTTTTTTCCTGTAGGATTTTGATGGTTTCCTGTCTCATATTTAGATAAGTGGCCCAGTTTCATTCTTCTGCATGTTGCTGTTCAGTTCTCCCAGCACCATTTGCTAAAGAGACTATCTTTTTGCGAGTGGTTAAACTTTGCAAAATGCCTAGGTATTATCCTACTGAAGATGTGCCTCGGAAGCTGTTGAGCCACGGCAAAAAAACTTTTAGTCAGCATGTGAGGAAACTGCGAGCTAGCATCACTCCTGGGACCATTTTGATCATCCTCACTGGGCGCCACAGAGGCAAGAGAGTGGTTTTCCTGAAGGAACTGAGCAGTGGCTTGCTACTTGTGACTGGACCTCTGTCCCTTAATCGAGTTCCTCTGTGTAGAACACACCAGAAATTTGTCATTGCCACCTCCACCAAAATTGATATCAGCAATGTGAAAATCCCCAAACACCTCACTGATGCTTACTTTAAGAAGAAGAAGCTGCGTAAGCCCAGACACCAGGAAGCTGAGATCTTCCACACGGAGAAAGAGAAATATGAGATTACAGAGCAGCGCAAGGTTGATCAGAAAGCTGTGGACTCGCAAATTCTGCCAAAAATCAAAGCCGTTCCTCAGCTTCAGGGCTACCTCCGCTCTGTGTTTGCTCTCATGAATGGAGTTTATCCTCACAAATCGGTGTTCTAAATTTCTTACAAAGAACCTAATTAAATAACAGATCCATCTCAAAAAAAAAAAAAAAAAAAAAGATGTGCCTCTTTTTTCCACTGGATACTCTTTCATGCTTTCTCAAAGATTAGTTAGCCATATATTTTTGGCTCCATTTCTGGGTTCTCTATTCTATTCCATTGTTCTGTGTGCCTGTTTTTGTGCCAATACCGTGCTATCTTGATGATTACAGCTTTGTAATACGTGCTAAAGTCCTAGATTGTGGGGCCTCCAGCTTTGGTTTTCTTTTTCAACATTATTTTGTCTATTCAGGGTCTTTTGTGGCTCCATACAGATTCTGGGATCGTTTGTTCTGGTTCTGTAAAGAATGTTGGTGCTATTTTGTTTTTTTTTTTTATTTTTTATTTTTTAATATATGAAATTTACTGTCAAATTGGTTTCCATACAACACCCAGTGCTCATCCCAAAAGGTGCCCTCCTCAATACCCATCACCCACCCTGCCCTCCCTCCCACCCCCCATCAACCCTCAGTTTGTTCTCAGTTTTTAACAGTCTCTTATGCTTTGGCTCTCTCCCACTCTAACCTCTTTTTTTTTTTTTTTTTTTCCTTCCCCTCCCCCATGGGTTTCTGTTATGTTTCTCAGGATCCACATAAGAGTGAAACCATATGGTATCTGTCTTTCTCTGTATGGCTTATTTCACTTAGCATCACACTCTCCAGTTCCATCCATGTTGCTACAAAAGGCCATATTTCATTTTTTCTCATTGCCACGTAGTATTCCATTGTGTATATAAACCACAATTTCTTTATCCATTCATCAGTTGATGGACATTTAGGCTCTTTCCATAATTTGGCTATTGTTGAGAGTGCCGCTATAAACATTGGGGTACAGGTGCCCCTATGCATCAGTACTCCTGTATCCCTTGGATAAATTCCTAGCAGTGCTATTGCTGGGTCATAGGGTAGGTCTATTTTTAATTTTCTGAGGAACCTCCACACTGCTTTCCAGAGCGGCTGCACCAATTTGCATTCCCACCAACAGTGCAAGAGGGTTCCCGTTTCTCCACATCCTCTCCAGCATCTATAGTCTCCTGATTTCTTCATTTTGGCCACTCTGACTGGCGTGAGGTGGTATCTGAGTGTGGTTTTGATTTGTATTTCCCTGATGAGGAGCGACGTTGAGCATCTTTTCATGTGCCTGTTGGCCATCCGGATGTCTTCTTTAGAGAAGTGTCTATTCATGTTTTCTGCCCATTTCTTCACTGGGTTATTTGTTTTTCGGGTGTGGAGTTTGATGAGCTCTTTATAGATTTTGGATACTAGCCCTTTGTCCGATGTGTCATTTGCAAATATCTTTTCCCATTCCGTTGGTTGCCTTTTAGTTTTGTTGGTTGTTTCCTTTGCTGTGCAGAAGCTTTTTATCTTCATAAGGTCCCAGTAATTCACTTTTGCTTTTAATTCCCTTGCCTTTGGGGATGTGCCAAGTAAGAGATTGCTACGGCTGAGGTCAGAGAGGTCTTTTCCTGCTTTCTCCTCTAAGGTTTTGATGGTTTCCTGTCTCACATTCAGGTCCTTTATCCATTTTGAGTTTATTTTTGTGAATGGTGTGAGAAAGTGGTCTAGTTTCAACCTTCTGCATGTCTCTGTCCAGTTCTCCCAGCACCATTTGTTAAAGAGACTGTCTTTTTTCCATTGGATGTTCTTTCCTGCTTTGTCAAAGATGAGTTGGCCATACGTTTGTGGGTCTAGTTCTGGGGTTTCTATTCTATTCCATTGGTCTATGTGTCTGTTTTTATGCCAATACCATGCTGTCTTGATGATGACAGCTTTGTAGTAGAGGCTAAAGTCTGGGATTGTGATGCCTCCTGCTTTGGTCTTCTTCTTCAAAATTACTTTGGCTATTCGGGGCCTTTTGTGGTTCCATATGAATTTTAGGATTGCTTGTTCTGGTTTCGAGAAGAATGCTGGTGCAATTTTGATTGGGATTGCATTGAATGTGTAGATAGCTTTGGGTAGTATTGACATTTTGACAATACTTATTCTTCCAATCCATGAGCAGGGAATGTCTTTCCATTTCTTTATATCTTCTTCAATTACCTGCATAAGCTTTCTATAGTTTTCAGCATACAGATCTTTTACATCTTTGGTTAGATTTATTCCTAGGTATTTTATGCTTCTTGGTGCAATTGTGAATGGGATCAGTTTCTTCATTTGTCTTTCTGTTGCTTCATTGTTAGTGTATAAGAATGCAACTGATTTCTGCACATTGATTTTGTATCCTGCAACTTTGCTGAATTCATGTATCAGTTCTAGCAGACTTTTGGTGGAGTCTATCGGATTTTCCATGTATAATATCATGTCATCTGCAAAAAGCGAAAGCTTGACTTCATCTTTGCCAATTTTGATGCCTTTGATTTCCTTTTGTTGTCTGATTGCTGATGCTAGAACTTCCAGCACTATATTAAACAACAGCGGTGACAGTGGGCATCCCTGTCGTGTTCCTGATCTCAGGGAAAAAGCTCTCAGTTTTTCCCCGTTGAGGATGATGTTAGCTGTGGGCTTTTCATAAATGGCCTTTATGATCTTTAAGTATGTTCCTTCTATCCCGACTTTCTCAAGCGTTTTTATTAAGAAAGGGTGCTGGATTTTGTCAAAGGCCTTTTCTGCATCGATTGACAGGATCATATGGTTCTTCTCTTTTTTTTTGTTAATGTGATGTATCACGTTGATCGATTTGCGAATGTTGAACCAGCCCTGCATCCCAGGAATGAATCCCACTTGATCATGGTGAATAATTCTTTTTATATGCTGTTGAATTCGATTTGCTAGTATCTTATTAAGAATTTTTGCATCCATATTCATCAGGGATATTGGCCTGTAGTTCTCTTTTTTTACTGGGTCTCTGTCTGGTTTAGGAATCAAAGTAATACTGGCTTCATAGAATGAGTCTGGAAGTTTTCCTTCCCTTTCTATTTCTTGGAATAGCTTGAGAAGGATAGGTATTATCTCTGCTTTAAATGTCTGGTAGAACTCCCCTGGGAAGCCATCTGGTCCTGGACTCTTATTTGTTGGGAGATTTTTGATAACCGATTCAATTTCTTCGCTGGTTATGGGTCTGTTCAAGCTTTCTATTTCCTCCTGATTGAGTTTTGGAAGAGTGTGGGTGTTTAGAAATTTGTCCATTTCTTCCAGGTTGTCCAATTTGCTGGCATATAATTTTTCATAGTATTCCCTGATAATTGTTTGTATCTCTGAGGGATTGGTTGTAATCATTCCATTTTCATTCATGATTTTATCTATTTGGGTCATCTCCCTTTTCTTTTTGAGAAGCCTGGCTAGAGGTTGTCAATTTTGTTTATTTTTTCAAAAAACCAACTCTTGGTTTCGTTGATCTGCTCTACAGTTTTTTTAGATTCTATATTGTTTATTTCTGCTCTGATCTTTATTATTTCTCTTCTTCTGCTGGGTTTAGGCTGCCTTTGCTGTTCTGCTTCTATTTCCTTTAGGTGTGCTGTTAGATTTTGTATTTGGGATTTTTCTTGTTTCTTGAGATAGGCCTGGATTGCAATGTATTTTCCTCTCAGGACTGCCTTCGCTGCATCCCAAAGCGTTTGGATTGTTGTATTTTCATTTTCGTTTGTTTCCATATATATTTTAATTTCTTCTCTAATTGCCTGGTTGACCCACTCATTCGTTAGTAGGGTGTTC
Organism: Panthera uncia; assembly: GCF_023721935.1. Classification (NCBI taxonomy): domain Eukaryota; kingdom Metazoa; phylum Chordata; class Mammalia; order Carnivora; family Felidae; genus Panthera; species Panthera uncia. Next base: position 103,227,076 of record NC_064811.1, read on the forward strand.
TTTAACCTCCATGCTTTTGGAGGTTTTCCAGACTTTTTCCTGTGGTTGATTTCAAGCTTCATAGCATTGTGGTCTGAAAGTATGCATGGTATAATTTCAATTCTTGTAAACTTATGAAGGGCTGTTTTGTGACCCAGTATATGATCTATCTTGGAGAATGTTCCATGTGCACTCGAGAAGAAAGTATATTCTGTTGCTTTGGGATGCAGAGTTCTAAATATATCTGTCAAGTCCATCTGATCCAATGTATCATTCAGGGCCCTTGTTTCTTTATTGACTGTGTGTCTAGATGATCTATCCATTTCTGTAAGTGGGGTGTTAAAGTCCCCTGCAATGACCACATTCTTATCAATAAGGTTGCTTATGTTTATGAGTAATTGTTTTATATATCTGGGGGCTCGGGTATTTGGTGCATAGACATTTATAATAGTTAGCTCTTCCTGGTGGATAGACCCTGTGATTATTATATAATGCCCTTCTTCATCTCTTGTTACAGCCTTTAATTTAAAGTCTAGTTTGTCTGATATAAGTATGGCTACTCCAGCTTTCTTTTGGCTTCCAGGAGCATGATAAATAGTTCTCCATCCCCTCACTCTCAATCTAAAGGTGTCCTCCGATCTAAAATGAGTCTCTTGTAGACAGCAAATAGATGGGTCTTGTTTTTTTATCCATTCTGATACCCTATGTCTTTTAGTTGGCGCATTTAATCCATTTACATTCAGTGTTATTATAGAAAGATATGGGTTTAGAGTCATTGTGATGTCTGTATGTTTTATGCTTGTAGTGATGTCTCTGGTACTTTGTCTCACAGGATCCCCCTTAGGATCTCTTGTAGGGCTGGTTTCGTGGTGACAAATTCCTTCAGTTTTTGTTTGTTTGGGAAGACCTTTATCTCTCCTTCTATTCTAAATGACAGACTTGCTGGATAAAGGATTCTCGGCTGCATATTTTTTCTGTTCAATACATTGAAGATCTCGTGCCAATCCTTTCTGGCCTGCCAAGTTTCAAAAGAGAGATCAGTCAGGAGTCTTATAGGTCTCCCTTTATATGTGAGGGCACGTTTATCCCTTGCTGCTTTCAGAATTTTCTCTTTATCCTTGTATTTTGCCAGTTTCACTATGATATGTCGTGCAGAAGATCGATTCAAGTTACGTCTGAAGGGAGTTCTCTGTGCCTCTTGGGTTTCAATGCCTTTTTCCTTCCCCAGTTCAGGGAAGTTCTCAGCTATAATTTGTTCAAGTACCCCTTCAGCACCTTTCCCTCTCTCTTCCTCCTCTGGGATACCAATTATGCGTATATTATTTTTTTTTAGTGTATCACTTAGTTCTCTAATTTTCCCCTCATACTCCTGGATTTTTTTATCTCTCTTTCTTTCAGCTTCCTCTTTCTCCATAACTTTATCTTCTAGTTCACCTATTCTCTCCTCTGCCTCTTCAAGCCGAGCCATCGTGGATTCCATTTTGTTTTGCATTTCGTTTAAAGCGTTTTTCAACTCCTCGTGACTGTTCCTTAGTCCCTCGATCTTTGTGGCAAGAGATTCTCTGCTGTCCTGTATACTGTTTTCAAGCCCAGCGATTAATTTTATGACTATTATTCTAAATTCACTTTCTGTTATATTATTTAAATCCTTTTTGATCAGTTCATTAGCTGTTGTTATTTCCTGGAGATTCTTTTGAGGGGAATTCTTCCGTTTGGTCATTTTGGAGAGTCCCTGGCGTGGTGAGGACCTGCAGTGCACTTCCCCTGTGCTGTGGTGTATAACTGGAGTTAGTGGGCGGGGCCACAGTCCGACCCGATGTCTGCCCCCAGCCCACTGCTGGGGCCACAGTCAGACTGGTGTGTGCCTTCTCTTCCCCTCTCCTAGGGGCGGGATTCACTGTGGGGTGGCGTGTCCCGTCTGGGCTACTTGCACACTGCCAGGCTTGTGTTGCTGGGGATCTGGCGTATTAGCTGGGGTGGGTAGGCAAGGTGCACGGGGGCTGGAGGGGCAGGCTTAGCTCGCTTCTCCTTAGGTGATCCACTTCAGGAGGAGCCCTGTGGCAGCGGGAGGGAGTCAGATCTGCTGCCGGAGGTTTGGCTCCGCAGAAGCACAGAGTTGGGTGTTTGCGCGGAGCGAGCAAGTTCCCTGGCAGGAACTGGTTCCCTTTGGGATTTTGGCTGGGGGATGGGCGGGGGAGATGGCACTGGCGCCTTTGTTTCCCGCCAAGCTGAGCTCTGCCGTCCGGGGGCTCAGCAGCTCTCCCTCCCTTTGTCCTCCAGCCTTCCCGCTTTCCGAGCAGAGCTGTTAACTTATGACCTCCCAGACGCTAAGTCGCGCTTGCTGTCGGAACACAGTCCTCCGGCCCCTCCGCTTTTGCCAGCCAGACTCGGGGGCTCTGCTTGGTCGGCGAGCCGCCCCTCCGCCCCGGCTCCCTCCCGCCAGTCCGTGGAGCGCGCACCGCCTCGCCGCCCTTCCTACCCTCTTCCGTGGGCCTCTCGTCTGCGCTTGACTCCGGAGACTCCCTTCTGCTAATCCTCTGGCGGTTTTCTGGGTTCTTTAGGCAGGTGTAGGTGGAATCTAAGTGATCGGCAGGACGCGCTGTGAGCCCCGAGTCCTCCTACGCCGCCATCTTCCGGACCTCCCTCTGTTGGTGCTATTTTGATTCGGATTGCATTGAATGTATAGATTGCTTTGGGTAGTATCAAAATTTTAACAATATTTGTTCTTCCAATCCATGAGCATGGATGTTTTTCCATTTCTTTGTGTCTTCTTCAATTTCTTTCATAAGCTTTCTATATTTTTCAGTGTAAAGATATTTTACCTCTTTGGTTAGGTTTATTCTTAGGTATTTTATGTTTTTTGATGCAATTGTAAATGGGATCAATTCCCTGATATCTCTTTCTGTTGCTTCACTATTGGTGTATGTGACTGATTTCTGTACATTGATTTTATATTCTGTGACTTTGCCGAATTCATGTATCAGCTCTAGCATTTTTTTTGTGGAGTCTTTTGGATTTTCCATCTAGAGTATCAGGTCATCTGTGAAGAGTGGGAGTTTGGCTTCTTTGCCAATTTGGGTGCCTTTTATTTTGTTTTGTTTTCTGATTTCTGAACCTAAGACTTCCAATACTATATTAAACAACAGTGGTGAGAGTGGACATGCCTGTTGTCTTCCTGATCTCAAGGGAAAGCTCTCAGTTTTTCACCATTGAGGAAAATATTACTGGTGGGCCTTCAATATATGGGCTATTGTGACATTAAGGTATGTTTCTTCTATCCTAACTTTCTTGAGGGTTTTTATTAAGAAAAGATGCTGTATTTTGTCAAATGCTTTTTCTGCATCTATTGATAAGATCATATGGTTCTTATCCTTTCTTCTATTAGTGTGATGTATCACATTGTTTGATTTGAAAATATTGAATCAGCCCTGCAGTAAAGGAATGAATCCCACTTGATAATGGTGAATAATTCTTCTAATGCACTGTTGAATTCAATTTGTTGGTATTTTGTTGAGAATTTTTGTGTCCAGTTGCATCAGGGATATTGGCCTATAATTCTTCTTTTTAGTGGCATCTTTGTCTGGTTTGGGAACCAAGGTAATGCTGGCTTCATAGAATGAGTCTGGAAGCTTTCCTTCCATTTCTAGTTTTTGGAACAGTTTGAGAAGAACAGGTATTAACTCTGCTTTAAATGTCTGGTAGAATTCCCCTGGGAAGCCATCTGGCCTAGGACTCTTATTTGTTGGAAGATTTTTGATTACTGATTCAATTTCTTCCCTGGTTATGGGTCTGTTCAAATTTTCCATTTCTTCCTTTGTGAGTTTTGGTAGTGTGTCAGTGTCTAGGAATTTATCCATTTCTTCCAAATTGTCCAATTTGTTGGCATATAATTTTCATAGTATTCTTTAAAAATTATTTGTATTTCTGTGATGTTAGTGGTGATCTCTCCTCTTTCATTTGTGATTTTATCTCTTGGGTCCTCTCTTTTATATTTTTGAGAAGTATAGCTAGGGGTTTATCAATTTTGTTTTTCCAAAAACCAGTTCTTAGATTCATTGATCTGTTCTACTGTTGTTGTTTTTTTTAAATTCTGTGTTGTTTATTTCTGCTCTAATCTTTATTGTTTCTCTTCTTCTATTGGGTTTGGGCTTTCTTTGCTGCTCCCTTTCTAGCTCCTTTACGTGTGAGGTTAGGTTGTGTATTTGGGACCTTTTTTGCTTCTTGATATAAGCCTGAATTACAATGTATTGTCCTCTCAGGACTGCCTCTGCTGCATCCCAAAGGGTTTTGGACTGTTGTGTTTTCATTTTCATTTGTTTCCATATATTTTTTAAATTCTTCTTTAATTTCCTGGTTAACCCATTTGTTCTTTAGTAGGATGTTATTTAACCTGCATGCATTTGGGGGCTTTCCAGATTTTTTCTTGCTGTTGATTTCAAGTTTCATCGTGTTGTGATGTGAAAATATGCATAATATGATCTCAGTCTTTTTATACTTGTTGAGGGCTGTTTTGTGACCCAGTATGTGATCTACTTTGGAGAATGTTCCATGTACACTCGAGAAGAATGTGTATTCTTCTGCTTTTGGGTAAAAATTTCTGAATATATCTGTTAAGTCCATCTGGATCAATGTAGTATTCAGAACCATTGTTTCCTCATTATTTTCTGCCTAAATGATCTGTCTATTGTTGTAAGTGTAATATTAAAGTCCCCTACAATCACAGTATTATTATCAGTAAGCTTGCTTATGTTTGTGATTAATTGATTTATACATTTAGGTTCCTACTCATTGGGAGCATAAACATTCACAGTTGTTAGCTCTTCTTGAAAGATAGATGCCTTAATTAGGATATAATGCCCTTCTTCACCTCTTGTTACAGTCTTTGTTTTAAAACCTAGTATGTCAATATAAAATTTACTTTATCTCTGGCTTTCTTTTGATATCCAGTAGCATGATAGATGGTTCTCCATCCCCTCACTTTCTATCTGCTTGTGTCCTTAGATCTAAAATGAGTCTCTTGTAAGAAGCATGTAGATGGATCCTCTTTTTTAATACATTGTGATGCCCTATGTCTTTTGATTAGGGCATTTAGTCCATTTACATTGAGTGATTATTGAAAGGAAGGGATTTAGTGCCATTGTATTATCTGTAGGTTTTGTGTGTGTGGTGATGTCTGTGGTCCTTTGTAGTCTTTGCTGCTTTCCACTCACAGAGTCCCCCTTAGGATCTCCTGCAGGGCTGGTTTAGTGGGCATGAACTCCTTTAGTTTTTGTTTGTCTAGGAAAGCCTTTACTTCTCCTTCTATTCTGCATGACAGCCTTGCTGGATAAAGGATTCTTGGCTCCATATTTTTCCTATTGAGCACATTGAATATTTCCTGCCACTCCCTTCTGGCCTGCCAAGTTTCAGTGGACAGGTCTGCTACTCCCCTTATGTGTCTACCTTTGTAGGTTAAGGACTGTTTGTCCCTAGCTGCTTTCAGAATTCTTTCTTTCTTTTTCTTTTTCTTTTTTTTTTCTTTTTTTTTTTTGCCGGTTTCACTATGATATTTCATGGTGTTGACCCGTTTTTGTGGATTTTGAAGGGAGTTTTCTGTGCCTCTTGGACTTGGATACCTGTTTCCTTTCCCAGATAAGGAACGTTCTCAGCTCTAATTTGTTCAAATAAGCCTTCTAACCCCTTCTCTCACTTTTCTACTTCTGGATCTCCCATGATATGGATATTGTTTCATTAATGAAATCACTTAGCTCTCTAATTATCCCCTTATTGTCTAGCAATTTCCTTTCCTCTTTTTTTCAACTGCATATTTTTCCATAATTTTGTCATCTATTTCACCTGTTCTCTCCTTTGCTTCTTCCATCCTCATTGCCACTGTCTCTAGTTTATTTTGCATCTCATTTATAGCATTTCTCAGTTCATCATGACTATTTGTTAGGTCTTTGTTCTCTGTAGCAATAGATTCTCTGCTGTCGTCTATGCATTTTTTCAAGCCCAGATATTAGTCTTATTACTGTACTTTTAAACTTGCTTAGATACATTGTTTATATATGTTTTGAGCAATTCCCTAGCTGTAATTTTTTATGGATTTTCTTTTGAGGACAATTCTTTTATGTCATCATTTTGGCTAGTTTTCTGTCTTTTATGTGTTTTAATAGCTTATGTGTCCTGCACCTGTGAGAACTTCTGTGTCGTACACCATCCAGGGCCTGGCCCTTCAGGAACTGTTTTTTGGAGTGTGTTTCATGTACTCTGTTGTTACATTTTGGCTGCTCTATCCCACTGGTTAGTTCTCTGAAAAGCCCTTTCTTGCTTGTGGTAGTGCAGTGTTTGGACCTTCAGCCAAGCGTGCTTTGGCTTGTTAGTTGAAGTAACCCTGGAAAAAAGGAAAGGGGAGGAAGATGCCTGATCTCATACAAACAGAAAAATGAAAGGGGTGAAAAAAAGACTAAGCAGTGAATAAAAAACTATAAGCTTCAATCAAGAGAGAGGAAAAGGAAAATAAAGAAGAAGAATATATAGAAAAAGAATAAAGTAAATAAAAAGAATAGAGTAAATGCCTAATTAAACAAACAAAACAGAATATATATATATATATATATATATACATACACTACATATATAAAATAAGAATTGACCAAAAACCATATCAGAAACTATGAGCCTGATTCCAAAGGAAAAAAAGAAGAGCTAGAAAGAAAAAAAAAAGAGAAGAGAAGTGAAGAGAAGAAAAAAGATAAAAGGGAAGGAAAAGAAAGGAAAGGAAAGGAAAAAAAAAAAGACAAACAGACTAACATACAAAACCGCAGGAAAGTTGTCTGTTGGTGACTGGCACTGGTGGCTGTCCTGGGAAGAGAGGCTGTCTGGTTCATTCAAGTGTCAGTCTTGCTCCAGTAGGTAAGCAGCTGCCTGGCATGGAGGGGTGGGGTTTAGTGTAAGAGGTTCCAGCTTCCACTGGGTTCCCACTGTCCTGTTTCCTGAATCCCCACCCTGTTGGTGATGGGGAAAAAATGACGACTCCCCAGTCTCTCCTCCCCAGACAGAGTGTCTCAAACCACACTGTTCAAGCAACCCTCACAGAGCAGCATGGACGGTCAGCCTGCCCTACTCCATAGTCTGCTGCTCTTCATAGGTGCTCAGCTGGGATTCAAACCCAATGTCTTAAAGAGCCCTGCACCTCATGGACCATGTTCTGGTATTGCGCCACAGCTCTGCCAATGAAAAGCTTTTGGCTGGCACTTGCAGGGTCTTTTGTCCTTCTGGAGGCAATAAATGCTCTTCCAACAATACTCAAGGGAAGGGACTGTTCTCTCCCAGTGTGGCCCTGAGATCGCTACAGTGCCCTGGAGTCAGCTCTTTCCCCCTCCCACACCTCAGGGGCGTGCACAGGGCCAGCTCAGGTCAGGAAAAAGTTGCACACCCTGAAAACTCAGATCTTTAGCTCTTAAGGCTGTTTGCCAAATAGAAACTGACACTCTCCATATTTCTCATTCTCCAGTCCATGGTACCGAGAGGTTTACCTCTTGTACTTACTCAATACCCCAATTCCATAGCCTCTCTGTCTTTCCCTTTTGTCTCTCCACAGAAGGGGTTTTCTCCCTTCCATGCCAATGATGTTTTTCTCCCCCAATACACATACATGCACCTTGATCCCGCCAAGCTGTCTCCCTCCACCTGTGAAGATCCTTCTGCACTTTGCATATTGATTCCCTGGGTGTTGCGAGTGTTATGACCTCAATACAGCTGTCTTTGAGGGATGAGGGAAATCCTGGTCCTCCTACTTCGCCACCATCTTAACTCCTCCATCAAGGCTATCTTTGATGTTGTAGGGTTTTTGTTCATCAATGATATACTTCCCTCAGATAAAACAAAACCTCTAAAGAAATTGAACATATTTAGAAATAAATGTATTGAAGGGATGGCTCATGTAATCCAAGTTCTACAGAAAGGAACTGAAAATAATAAGGAATTAATGAGAAGGAAAGAAAGGGTTGAAGGGTGTCTAGGTCACCACAGATTCAAAGAACATGGTAACTGATGGTTATGGAATCAGAAACTGAGTGGTACAGACTGAAATATCCTATTGTTGTGATGGTACCTGAGGAAGACTGAAAGAAGATGTTTTAATTTTTCCAGAATGATAATTTCTGGCTCAGATATTAAGAGACAATGCCAAAGAGAAAGAGTACAAAGGCAAAATCTTCAAAGGAACAAAGTGTTAAGGAATATAGTGTATGAACAACTTAGAAATGGTAGTCAGGGTTCCCTCCCACCTTCTGATTTCCAGACAATGGAGTGTTACATGCTTACTACTTCTTTGTTAGCTACACCTTTGGAGAAGGCTTTGGGGGAACAGTCTCCTCATGGTATACCAACATTGAAGAAAGTGAAAAAAATGAAGGAAGTTTTTATTATGAAAGGAAAGTTCCAAAGGTAGCAACACACAGGTTTTAGGAAAGAAATCCAGAAACTTAAGAAAAGGCAAAAGAAGAAAAAGAATAAACAAAAAATGACATGGAACATGTAAAAAGAAAGGGGTACTTAGTGTATGTGTTATTCAATGCTAGTTCAGATTTTACCTATTCTTCAACTCTATGATTTCTTGATATCTGTACTTATGTATGGTCTATTCTAATGTTTTCCAAAATATAGATATAGAAATACTAATCCTGATAGATATCCACTGAAAAGATAACTTAATATATTTGAAAAATAATTTTTATAAAAATGACCCCAAATTTACAAACAAAGATGGCCAAAGGTTCTTTCAAGGTCATTCTTGAACATTGTCTAACAGATCCACCCCTGGATCATTTATTTAAGAGGAGGTCCCTCCCTTGTTTGTTTGTTTTGTTTTGTTTTTTAATAAAATTTAATATTGACAAGGTTAGGCTTTGTGAGGTACATGTTGACTTGTTTGTGAGGTAAAGATGTAAATTAATACTGATGAGTGGAAATGATTACCTCAAAGGTTACAGTTTTACTGTCTTATAGGGCATAAATCAGTTTTGTCTGTAATGTAACAAATTTATTCAGCATGCCTTTTCTGATGGACTATATAAATTTCTGGTCTTCAAATCATCCTCTTGCTGGCTTTACATTTTTTTGAATTAAATAAAATTTTGCACATGCTCATACTATATTTTATGAGTCATATTTGTAACTTTAAAAATACTATGCATATATATACATATATATGTATATATGTATATGTGTATATATATGTATATATGTATACGTATATATGTGTGTGTGTGTGTGTGTATATATATATATATATATATATATATAATGCCATGACTTTTCCCCAAAATTCACAATGCACATTAATATATGAAGAATTCTTAGTATTTTAGTAAATATATTGTGTACATTTGTTTAAACAAATGAATTAACTACATCTGTTTCTTTAATAAAAGCATTTTGGGAAATGTTGTTCTTTACAATACTTCTACCTGTGAGCTAAATAATTATCAAATATCTCACTGGCATAAACAATCATACTGCACAAATATTAGACTGAACCCTAAATTATCCAGTTAGATAAGTAGGTAGGTTGACATATAGATAAAGAGAGAAATAGATATGAATAAATCCAAAACTTATCAAATTTACCCTTTAGGTTGATACAAAATAAGTGATGAAAATTGTAGAAACTGAGATTAGCCTCACGTAAGTCACATGCATATCACTGAGAGTCAAATGTATCTTCTGATGAAGAATACAATGCACATGCACATGTATTTACAACTTCCAGGAAAATGACAAATTAACTTAGGCTGTTGACTTCCTCACTAAAACACAACAATGGAGAGGCCACAGAGCAACTAGCCATTTCAGCAGCTAGCAAGATTGTTTTTAGGAATCCAAAAGAACCACAGACAGAAGATGCTGGGAAAGGACCTTCCAGGTATGCTCTTTTCTTTACCCTCCACACTCCTGCTTCAGTGTGACATCGAGGTCGTCTGGAGCCTGGCTGGGATGGGAGCTACAACAAGGGCTGGGAAGCTAGCCATCCTCTGAATGTTTGCTTTTCCCTTTTCCCTCTGGATAAGGCAATTGCATCAATGAGTGTTGGTCTCAAAAAGAAAAAGCAGAGCCTGGAGCACAGGGTCTAAAACATTTCTTTGCATATAAAGGATTCCTGGAAAAGAAACAGAGTGGATGGTCAATCTCAGATGTCAATCAAGAAACTCTCTCCCCTGAAATATGTCCTCCATTCTGTTCCATAAATTTACTCCGGGTTGCATATGCTAATGTTTAAGGTTTTATCTTCTCCTCTAGCAATCATTATTAGTAGACAACTGATAGTACCAAGTACTTAAAAGATGAGCTTATAGTGAAGTTTGAGGGAAATAACCATGAAAGAAAGCAAAGAAAGCAAACAACACATGCCAGAGGAAGTGAATCTAATGAAGTAGACACAAATTTAAAATTGGCCTAGTAAATATGCAAGATGGGAAAAATATTGGAAACATGAAGCAGAAATTGGGTTATAACCAAGATCTATCGGAGATGATGGTTACAAAAAGACTAACTTTGAAATAAAAAACTCAATGGATAGGCCTGACAGCAGATTGAATTTCACAAAAGAATAAATCACTGAGCTAAAAAACCAGGAAGTTTCCTAGAATGAAGAGACAGAAAAACAAAATATAATAAAATAATAATGGAGCACAGAAGCAGAAATTTAAGCAACAGGTATGAAGAGAGCTAAGAAGCAGAAATAGTACATGAGGGGAAGAAAATATTAAAAAACATAATAATTGATGGCCGCCTGGGTGGCTCAGTTGCTTAAGCATCTGACTTGACTTTGGCTAGGGTCATGATCTCATGGTTTGTAGGTTTGACCCCTGCATGGGGCTCTGAGCTGATAGTGTGGAACCTGCTTGGGATTCTTTCTCTCTCACCCTCTCTCTCTCTCTCTGCCCCTCTCCTCCTCATGCGTATATGCACTTTCTCTCTGTCTTTGTCTCTTGTCTTTCTCTCTCTAAATAAATGAATAAACTTAAAAAATAATAATTGAGAATTCAACCCCTCTTGAAAAAAAGAGGGCATAAGATCTCAGTTTGAAAATGTATGTGATCTGCTGAAAAGAAAAATAATGTACATTTAGATGCATAATAGTGAAATATAAAAACATCAAAGATGAAAATGACATTTTAAACGCTTCTAGCAAGAAAAGTAAGTCACTTCAAGGGTTGAAGGATGAGAAGAGTGATATCAATTTTCTCAAGGCAAATGAGATATAAAAATATAATAAATTGGTTTCAAATTGTTGAAGGAAAATGAAAGTAAACCTAGAATTTTCTTTTTAAATTATTTAAATATGAGCTAATAAGAATATTTTTAGGTATAAATGGATTTAGAATATTTACTACAAAAAGACCTCTCTGAAAGACTATTAGAGAATATATTACACCTATTTTTTATTTTTATTTTTTACAGAGAAAGAGGGAGAGAGGGAGTGCACTCTCACAGGCAAGAGAGGAGCAGAGGGAGAGGAAGAGAGAGATTTCAAGCAGGCTCCTTGTCAAATGCAGGGTCCAATGTGAGGTTTGATCTCATGACTGTGAGATCACCACCTGAGCCGAAATTATGAGTAAGCAGCTTAACGCACAGAGCCACCCAGACGCCCCATGAATATATTATATCCAGAATAGAAGTAAAACTAGGAGAAATGAATTATGATATGAGAAATAAAGGTAAGTGTAGAACTTACTAAAATTTATTGTTGCTTAAGAAAACAATGTCTAAAAGATGGATGCCCATAACAATCCATAAAGAAACTCTGGCTGACATGAACAGAAGAGAGTGGTGTTGGAGAGATGGAAGGCCAAAGGTGGTGAAAGCAGAAAAAGATACTTGTTTTGCTTCAGGTGTAGATACATAGATCAATATGCAGTAGACACTGCTTATAATACAAATACATGTCAGAAAAATGTATAGGAACCACCAAAAAAGAAGAAAATGTATTTATCTAAGGCCTAGAACTCATGGAGGGATAGAGGTGAATAAAATAAACATAATATAATGCAATGAATATAAAAAGAGAAGTTAGGGGCACCTGGGTGGCTCAGTCAGTTAAGCATCTGACTTCGGCTCAGGTTATGATCTCACAGCTTGTGAGTTCAAGCCCCACATTGGGCTCTGTGCTGACAGTTCAGAGTCTGGAGCCTCCTTCGGATTCTGTGTCTCCTTTTCTCTCTCTGCCCTTCCCCCACTCACACTCTGTCTTTCTTTCTTTAAGAAAAAAAAAAAATTAAAAAAAAGAAAAGTTAGATGAAAGAAAAGCCCAATAGTGGTTGCAACAATGTACATTGTTAACTGTATCAATTAAGAAAAAAGACTTTGTACCCATGTTGGTTAAAATTCAAGATCCAGCAATACATTTTTTAACAAGAACTATATGTCAAATATATTTACATAAGAGATATATTTAGAAAATAGGAGAGGTCAGAGAGGCTAGTAGTAAAGGGAGGCAAAAAATATACCAGAAAACTATCTTTCAAAAAGTAGTCGAAACGTGAATTTTGATATCAAACTACACACCATGTAGGGTGAAACACATCACAAGAGCAAAAAAGGGTTTATTTTTAAAGGAAAATGATATACCTATGTCTACTGTTGAACTTGCTAGGAGATTTGTATTGGTCAATGGAATGAGAGCAGAAGAATTATATTTTTAGAAGTGTGTGTGATACTTCTGAGCAGAAGCATTAAGAGCCATTGCAGTGTATGCCTCTTTTTCCTCTGTCATGATGTTAGCACTGTCTCAGATATGAGTTCCTCTGTGAGCTGTGAATATGGCAAGAAGATTTGCCCCCTGATGATAATGAAACTTAACTAAGAAAAAAGTGACATGTACGAATTTATAGCGTTGAGTGCAAGTTATGAAATTAGGCAGTGAACAATGGATCCAGGCACTGCATCTTGGAGGAGTCTGTGAGCACCTGTAGATTAATTCTTTGTTCAACTGACAGTAAAGGGAATTTTCAAGACTACACTTTTTGCAATCTGAGTGATTATATCTTTACTCATTTAAAAATATCATAACCTTCATACAAAATTATTTGATTTAATTTGATGAAACACTGTAATCTCTATTGGTTGTATCTAATTACTCTGCCGCCTTATTGAATCCTGCATGCATTTGTTTTACCTGTCTCGCTGGCCAGCAATCTAAAGCTATTATATTGAGAATTTCACAGTTTCACAGTGTACCTCTAAAGAATGTGGCCAGGGAAAAATGGGAAATTAATAACCTCCTTGAACTTTAACTACTGTTTTGGCTGCTCATTTAAAAAAAAATTTTTTTTAATGTTTTTATTTATCTTTGAGACAGATGAGCATGAGCAGGGGAGGGGCAGAGAGAGAGGAAGACACAGAATCCGAAGCAGGCTCCAGGCTCTGAGCTGTCAGCGCAGAGGCCGATGAGGGGCTTGAACTCATGGAGTGTGAGATCATGACCTGAGCTGAAGTCGGACACTCAACTGACTGAGCCACCCAGGCGCCCCCTTTTTTTTTCTATTGTTGAGTTTTACTTGCAGGAAAAAAATGTTGGAATATAGTTAAAGCCCAAAGAATTATGCGTACAGGCAAGTTACATATAGCAGAAATGTGACATCTTCACTGGGAATCTGACCGTTTAAATGCTTCCTTTAGCCTGCACTCAGACTGTTTCCCAACATCCCCAGCTTATTCTATCAGGGGTTGTTCCTGATTGGTATGTTTCCATAAGACCGAAATAATTCCACCAGAACTTACTTCTCATTGGCTTAATTTCTCCTAAGGTCTAGTAAGATAGGCGAGAGTCCATCATTTTTGACACATTTATTTTGTCACACAGTTATGCAGGTTTACAACTAAAGATAATAAAAATCAAAACATGTTTCATGGCAAGTCACATTGACCAAATACAAATTTGCCTTTTAGTAATTGATCATATTGAACCAAAACAACGTCACTACCTGAATGAAATACATATTTAGTACTACGTTTTCTTTTGCAAAAGTTAATGACCACTACATAAGAAAATGCTAAAATATAAGCTGCTACTTTATCTTTTTTTTTCCATTCAAAGTGAGATCATCACAAAGCAACTTTTGAGAAAACTCCTAGGACACTAGACAGCCTCAATGATATATGATATGTGTAGTATTTGTTCTATGTTTTTACACTTTTGCAAAGGCCTCATAGAAAAGTTTCCCCAATATGCAAAGAAAATAATAGAATTAATTAAAACACTCAGTTTAATTCATCATTCTGCTGATGGCAAAGATAAACACCCCAAATTTATTTTTCCTAGTAATTTTATGTATTCATCTTTGTTTTTAATGGATTTCTTTTTCCTTGAATCTCCTCAGTGTGTTGGCACTCTATCAATCAGTAGCAGAAAACAGAGAAATCATTGGATTCTCTGCTGGAATGAAGTACAGGCTGTATGGAAAATAGTGTTGCCAAGTCAACCAACCACTCAAAATAGAATTAAAATCTCATGATAACTACAGCCACAATATGCCAAGAGGGAAACAAAAAAGAAATTGTTCCCAAATGAGAGAGGAAGGAAGGCAGCATAGAGTAGTTGTACTCTTGGTCCTTTGAATAACTTGCTTTATGTCCTTGGGTGATTCACTTAATTTCCCTGGGTTTTGGATTCCTCTCTGTAAAATGAGAGGATTGGACTAAATCACCAGTTTCCAAATTATGAAGCTTGGAATAATGCAAGGAGACCTTGAATGCATGTGCTTTATATACTTCCCCAATCACTAGGGCCGAAAAGTCCAATTGTAGCCTTGTGGGAATTGGAAAAATACTTTTATATTTTATAAAAAGGTCTTCATTTGGAAAACTTCAGGACACATTAGTAAATGATATGTGAAGTCTTTTCAGACTACAGAATGCCATTATTTTATGAGTTAGATATCCAGATGTTGAGGTGTATGATTCCTGATTGAAGTCTTTCTTCTGGAAACAGCACTGTTACTGGATAGAACAGTGGAATAGCAGTTAGGAATATGGTTTTCCAAGACATATTTTCATTCATCAATTTTTTGGCTTTGGACAAGTGATTTAAATTTTCATTTCCTTCGTTTAAGATAATCACTTAAGAAGACTTAGAAAAAGTTTAAAGTGTTCTTCAAATATAAGATGATTTTATTGCTTTAATTAGTTAACTGCTGCCAGCCTACTAATGCTACACTTTCAGAACAGAGACCAGAATTAGCTGTTAGGTTTGCTTATCATGCTAGTTGTTCTTGCTTCTTCCTTTCTCCTACCCTTTCCATATTAGTATGTTTTTCATCTCTCTAGTTGTTTCTCCACTCTGATGTTTTACACATACCTCATAAGCCAAGCAGCAATATTTGCTATTTTGGAACGAGAAAATAATACAGATTTTTATGAACAATTAAAAACAAGCCAATCGGGGCGCCTGGGTGTCTCAGTCGGTTAAGCGTCCGACTTCAGCTCAGGTCACGATCTCACGTGAGTTCGAGCCCCACGTCGGGCTCTGGGCTTATGGCTCAGAGCCTGGAGCCTGCTTCAGATTCTGTGTCTCCCTCTCTCTCTGCCCCTCCCCTGTTCATGCTCTGTTTCTCTCTGTCTCAAAAATAAATAAACGTTTAAAAAAATTAAAAAAAAAATAAGCCAATGAACTGCCTAGATATTAAGTAGAGCGATAATAATTTAATATTATTTTATATTGAGAGAATGTTACCGTCTTCCTCTTTGTGTTTGTAATTTTCTGAAATATATGACTCTTTTTTACTCAGATCTTTCTTTCCTCTATGTGCTGGTGGTGAGCGCTTGTGAGAGTGTACGTTTATTCTTCTTTCTGAGTAGTGCTTAGTTAAAGGCTCCCATTTATATTCTTGTCAGTTTTTCATTTATTTCTCTGAGTCCCTGTGATTGTGTCATGACCACTAAAGCTGCTGCTGTCCTGGGAGGGACGCTCAGTTTGCTGAGGGACAAAAGAAAGTTCACTTCTTTTTCAGTTATTGGATTCCACTCCTTCTGAACTCAAGCCATAAGAGCAGATGGACTCTCTTGGAAATGGAAATAAATGGTTATCTCTTGAAACAGAAGAGATTAGGGATTTGCACGTCTGGATGGCTGAAGCATCCTGCTTTCAGAATTATTAAAGACGCTCCTTGAAAGTAAGAGATTCCCCGGTGCTCAACAATCTTAATCTTCATATTAACTTTTAATCAGACTTTTAACAGACGTGAATGAATGTTACAAGAGGTCAACCAACTTCATATTCATCTGAAAATATGATTAAAAGAAATCATTTTTTTACTTCAGTAAAGCACATGAATTAATTTAAAGGAAAGAAAGAGAAAGTCCTCTACAAACTAATAATGAGGGATAAGTTTTCCTATATTCAACATGGTTGGCAGGTAAGCACAGGATTATTTTGTTAAATTAATATGTTATCCTTAAATATGATCACTTTAGAATAACACCTAAAAGTAAAAATAAAAAAATATATATCTGGAATAAAAACATCATAGTGAAAATAATTTTGTACTAGATTAATTTTTAAAGGACTACTTTAATCAAAATTCCCTTAAATTGAAAAAAAAATTTCCCATAAAATAGAATATTTTAGGACATTCATAAAGGTGGATTGGTCACAGATTTATTGCTGTTCTTGTCCCTGGTTTTAATTATTTTTTCTCTTACCCCTCAAACATCTAAATAGGATACCTGTATCTTTTCAGATAGCTCAGAACTTTTCTCTCCATTAAGCATAATTCTTATTTTGTTCTATCTAAAAATGTGCCATTAACATTTTTGTGATATAGTTTTTACTAGATAATAATATCTTATTCCATAGGCAACTGATGACTGAAAATGATATATCCTGATATATATTCTTCTCAGGAGCAGACTTCATAAATAGTGTTTATTACTTTCCTCAGAGTGACTAAAGAAAATAAAAAGAATTAAGAATACAAATGCTGCCTGGGGCGCCTGAGTGGCTCAGTCAGTTAAACATCTGACTGTTGATTTCAGCTCAGGTCATGATATCACAGTTCATGAGTTTGAGCCCTGCATCAGGCTCTGTGCTGACACTGCAAAGCCTGCTTGGGATTGTCTTTCTCTCTTCCTCTCTCTGCTCCTTCCTTGCTCACTCTTTCTGTCTCTCTCAAAATAAATAAAAATAAACTTTATTTTTATAAAGCTGCCTTATTTTATAAGCTGCCTTATCTCAAGGAGGAGACCATCGTGTTGATTACGAATAGAATTTATATAAACTAGGCCATGTTGTAAATTTATTTACTCTACAGAATCACCGCCACCCTTTACTGAGTAACTATTAAGTTCCAGCCACTGTGTTAAGTACTTTACATAACCTTCTTATTTTTTTTCATAAGAATCTTTTTTTAAAATTTGTTTTCATTTTATTTATCTTAGAGAGAGAGAGAGAGAGAGAGAGAGAGAGAGTATGTGTGAGTAGGGGAGGGGCAGAGGTAGAGGGAGAGAGAATCCCAATCAGATTCCATGCTCAGTGCAGAGTGAGATGCAGGGTTCTATCCCATGACCCTGGGATTATAACCTGAGCTGAAGTCAAAAGTCAGATGCTCAGGAAATTGAGCCAGTGAGGTGCCCCACAAGAATCTTTTGAAGTAGAAATACTATTGGGATTTTACAGTAAAAGAAACTGGGACTTAGCAAGGATACTTAACTATTAGATTATCACCTAGCAAGTAAGAGGTTGTATCAGAACTACTAGGAGTGATGCATAGTGAGAATTTATTATACTGACTTGATGTTATACATTAGTGGCAGCTGGTTCAATAATCTGTGTAAGGTTGATTTTTCTGGAGACCAAAGTCAGCATGGTAGATAGCTGGGAAGAGATGATGGATATGAAGTAGAAGAACAAGGACAGACTGGATCCCATTGTCGGAACCTGTGTCAGCTTCTCACCTTCTCCACACCTCCAGTTTTGATGATGGGGGTGACATGGAGGGTAATTCCAGTGCGTTTTGTCATGGAGCTAAACACATCTGGTCCAGAGTTGGGGAAGCCAAAGGTAGTTATGGCAGGAGCTGGAGGAACCTCAGTTCTGGCTACTGTCACACACAACAAAGTGAGCCAGCAGATAAGTAATGATGTGTATGAAGTACAACAGCACAGGTACTCTTGCACTGATGTTTAGTCAAAAAAAAAATATGACTGCCTGAAGCATCCACAAAATGGCTACTGTGACCAAGGCTAATTTGAAAATAAAAAGAAAGAGAATTGTGGTGGGGTGCCTGGATAGTTCAGTCGGTTAAGGGTCCAACTCTTGGTTTCAGCTCAGGTCATAATCTCATGGCTCATGAGATTGAGCTCTATGTCAGGTTCTGCGTTGACAACATGGATTGGGATTCTGTCTCTCCTTCTCTCTCTGCCCCTCTCCCTGCATGCACTCCCTCTCTCTCAAAATAAATAAGTAAACTTTTTTTTTTTAAGAAAGAGAATTGTGGAAAATGTAATCCCAGTTTAGCAAATTAGCTAAATTGACCCAACACACAAACCCATGGTGAATACACAGCACAGATCTTTCTTGATATCAATTCTCCGCAAGGACATATTGTCCCATTTCTTTATGGATTATTAATGTTGTTTTTAACTTGGTTTTGACATTGTAACCAACTGTGCTCCTAATTTTTTTCACCCACAATACTTGTGTAAATCTACGTGAAAAATAAAGCTGAAGATACTTTCACTTAGAAGAATAAATCTTTAAACAATGAAAATATTGCCTTATTTTGGTAGCTAAATAAAAATGATTTAAACCAAAATCACCTCCTCCCTGTAATCTATTACAACTCTTTTGGTTGGGTCAAGATATAACCCCAAGAACTGTATCTACTCCAAGAAAGACTCACATTCCTACCTTCTCCCAACAGCCAGAGCAAGGCTACATTAGGGAATAAATAACTTTATCATCTCTTTATTCTTGCTTTCATCAGTAACCCCATGACGCCCAGGACTACAGAGTAATTCCTTTTCCTCAGACTCTAATCCTTACAGAGCTCTGTAGCATCGTTTATTTTTTATTTTTAGTTTTTTGCATCTATCAGTCCCCTCTCCATAACTTCAATAGATTCACCATCAGTCTTCAGCAATACTTTCAGCCTTTCTTTGAAATGGGCCCTTCCCTTTGTTGCTATGCCAGAAATCTGGCTGTCCCCTGAAGACCCAGAATTCCCTACACCCGCCTCAGTGATGGTGTTTTCTCTTTCTAGGCTTGTCATTTTACTTGGAATGGAGGTGAGAGATCATCTTCTGTTCCACTCAGGCACTTCCAAGACAATTTACTTTCCTATAAGTTCCCCTGTTTTGAATTTCACATGATCAGACCAAACTACCACATATTCCTCTGTGTTGTAGCCATCCACCAAACTCAGGTCACTTTTCATTTTTTTTAGAAGAGTTCAGCTTTTGCTTCACTGTCAGGTCTCCTATATTACCCCTGTCAAATCCCTGGCGATTTCATCATCCACTTTCATGAAACATACACATTTCCATCCTTCCAATTCTTTATTTTTTTCCTTACAATAATCATGTCTTTGTATGACTCTCTTTTATAAAGTCACTGTCTCATGGTCACAGCTATTGTCATTAATAACTGCAATCACTCCATTATCTTCATTTTGAGGATCCCATTCTCAGGATTTTCCCTCTAGCTCATGCCTTCTAGTATTCTTACTGAAATAATATGTTATCCCTGTCAGGACCCAGACTGTATTGATCCTCTTTTGTAGTCTATATACAGATCTTCCTTGATTCATAATGGAGTTACATCTTGATAAATTTAGATTTAATGCAGCAAAGCAGCTAAAAATAATCTTTAAAGCCTAAACAAACCAACTAAAGATCTGATGTCAACCAGAAAACTAAAATGCTTTTCTCATGCTATTTCTAATGGAAGGTGAGGTCAAAGCACAGCAATGAACTCCTTCCAATTCAGGATATTTCTCAGATTTTGTATCTATTGTTTCAGTTTATCAGTATAGTTCTGATGTGAGTAATTTCCATCTGTTAAATGCACTTGTGAGTAATTTAAAACATAGAAGCAAGGCACAGGCCATCTTTGCTCTGTATGCATACTTTGAGGGAGTTGTAATTAATGGTGGCCTCAGTATCCTTTAAACTGTCCCACCTTCATGCATATCTAGACACTATGGTGACATGACGATGGTAGTAATCACTCTTTTCTGTTCTTTCCATCACAGCTAAGATGGTGAATCCTTTTAACTTCTTAAATCAATGGCAGACTTCCCCAATTCTCTAAGTATATTTTTCTCTATATTATTTATGTTTTTTCTGTTTGACATACTAACAGAAGTCTGTTTCCTCAACTCCTATTGATATATGCTCTCATTCTCACTTATATCACTGTGTCAGTGAGATCTTCATGGGCCACCTCATCTAAAATTTCCCCTCCCCCCCCACACCTTCTCTTTCCCTTCCACAATTTATTTTTTCTTAGCACTTTCCACTTTTTAGTATACAACGTATTTCATATATTTTACCTACTTGTTTTTGTTTTTATAGCTGACTCTCTTCAAGAATATAAGTTTTAGAAGATCAGGATTTTTTTTTGAGGGAGACAAAGGTCGCAACATGAGGGAAGGGCAGAGGGAGAGAGAGGGAAGCAGGGCTCACCTGAAGCAGGGCTTGAGCTCACCAGATGCAGGGGTTGAGCTAACCCCATGGGAGACTCCAGCTTACAAACTGTGAGATCTTGACCCAAGTCAAAGTCAGATGCTTAACCAACTGAGTCACCCAAGGGCCCCAGAATGTTTTTCAATGTCTGCTGCATACCCAGTGCCTAGAGCAATGTCTTGTAAATTATAGATACTACTCTGAAAACACTGAATGAATAAATTTGATCAGGTATTAGGACTCTCTGCACTCTCAGGAGATACCTTATGTGTATGTGCAAAAGTGTAAGAATATATATATGTACATGCTCTGTTGTTTGGTATATGCATTATTTTTAAAATGCTAGGTTTCTTTAAATCTTTTGTGTCATGGTTTGAGTGGAATGGTATTCAGTACTTGAGCACAGTTTCTTTTCTCTTTTAGAGGTTTACAAAGCAGTGCTATGTTTCAGGACTATACTGAAAAATTGAAACAATAGCTACAAAATCTGAGAAGTATCCTGAATGGAAGAAGGAGCTCATTGTTATGCTTTTTGACCTCAGATTCCATTAGAAATAACATGAGAAAGGCATTTTAGTTTTCTAGTTGACCCCAGATATTTGGTTGGTTTGATCAGGCTTTAAAGATTTTTATTTTTAGCTGCTTTGCTGCATTAAATCTAAGTTTCCAGATTTTTCTGAAACGTTCTCTGTAGCTTCTTTCTTCATTATATTCAGCACCAAGTAAAGGAGTAAGAGACAGGCAGGATCTATAGGCTCACTAGCTTCCTAGCAAATAGGGAAATTAACATTATGAAATGCAGCCTGACTCCCTCTCATTCTTTATATTCTTCTTGTCCTCAATGGCTGTTTTCAAAGGCCATGAATACTTCCATTGCAAATAATTGGTGCCACCTCCCCCTACCCTCCCAAGAAACACAGACACAAACACATTCAGACATGCATACTCACAGGCCTGCACACAAAAGACACACCCCTCCCCCAAACACTAAAAAAATACATTAAAAGGAAAATCAATACTTGACCTTTCCAAACAGTGGAGACCAGGCAATTTCTATTTCTAGTATCTGATTTTTTAACATTTAATTCCATATTTGGAATTGGTCAGAAGAGATCAATGGCTCATTTTATTATTATCAGGCATCAGGAAAGTTGAAAACCTCTCCAGGGATTATTTTGGGGTAAAATATCCAAACACAGAAATGATTTTCTGTTACAGAGTCGGATTGAGTTGAGGAGTTACTCCTTTCTCTTGCTATAACAGATCATTGGTAATTTGAATTAAAAAGTAAATAAATAAGTTAATTAATTAAAATAAAATAAAATAAAATTTGGTCATTTGAATTAAAACAAGGAATTTAGTACCTTTTTGGTGCTTTTGCGTTGCTGTTATTGACCTTCTCCTTCTTCCTTCCTCCCCCCTCCCCCCAATCCCAGTTGTCTGGCTCTTTAGATACCTTCAGAATCCTCTTATGCAATTTTCAGAAAAATAGATCAAAGCATCTGAATCAATGAAACTGTCAAAAGTGAGGAAAACTAAGAGATCCTGGAACTGGCATAATATTATATTTAATAGTAGCACATAGTTATTTAAGAACCATGAGCATGAGAGGACTATCTAATTTTTAATTTATAAGGACAATTTTATGGTATGATGACTTTTTTAAAGTAGGAAAGTATTCAATATTCATCAGGATAGAGGCATGTCGCCCCTTGAATGCCTCTCTCTCTGTACACGTGTGTGTGTGTGTGTGTGTGTGTGTGTGTGTGTGTGTATTTCACTGCATTACTTTCAGTTGCCACCAAAAAGCTTAACACATCTGCTTGTTTTGATTAGTTTAGTGTATATTTTATAGATTTTACTTTAAAGAAAAGATTTTTGCCATTTAAAAAAGGCAAAGAAAATCAATGTAAAGAATAAAGAATTGTTATCTATTAGAAATATTTAGTTTGTAGCAGTATAAATCCCCCAAATAAAATTATTATAAAACCAATATAACTGATTACTCTTTATATAATTTTCAAAATGTGAGCCCAGAAGAAATCCATTAATTAATTACCGTGTCTGTCCATTTATCCATTCATTTATAGTAGGCTTTCTTGAGGATCTACTATCCAGTACCATGAAAGGATACAAAAATAATGACCCAGCTTTTTTGTTGTTGTTGTTGCTTCTCTCCCCCTACCCCCCAAAGAGTCACAGTTCAGTGAGAGAGATAGACACTTAACTCCTCCACACTTAGAACAGTATCCTAAGTACAACAATCAAAAGAGATAGGGGAACACAGAGAATGGCAATTTAAGTTAATTGAAGCTTGTTTTTTTCTGTATTTAATATTTAATTTACATCATTGCCTTTGTTTAAAATCTTGTCTTTCTCAATTAAAAGAAAATAGTCTCTTTGGGAATTCTGATTCTTGAACTCAATTTTCTTTTTCTTTTGTAATTGTGTCATCACAGCTTTAACTAAAATGTTGCTAATATGAATAGGGAGAACAGAAATTTTGGTCTCTTATATATCATTTATTTATTTAGAGACAGAAAGCATGTGCCTGAGCAGGGAAGGGGGAGAGGGAGAGGGAGAGAAATTCTAGGGCTAGAACCCACAAACCATGAGATCATGACCTGCGCCAAAATCAAGAGTTTGATGTTCAACCGACTGAGGCATCCAGGTGCCCAGATCTCCTGTATATTCTTAAAAAGGACTGAAATAAGGCTGAATAAGAAAGTGTTTTTCTATACATTTGATCTCTTCAGAAAATGTATAATTAGATGGTTATGTGTTATGATATAGCAATGACCACAGTTTCATGACAAAATAATTGTTTCATCAGTTAGGAAAGTATCACCGTATTACAATTAAAAAAAAAAAGAAAAAATAGCATGGTATCAAAATGATATAATTTTACATTTTAAATAAGCTTTTTGTCATAAAACTTTTTAATGTGCCCATGTTGAAGATGTAGTCTAAAACTTGTATTATTGTTTTAATTTACACTGGCATTATAGTAATATAATATAATTCTACTATTATATAGAGTTTTAAATTAGTACCCTGCTAATACTTTAGGATATGCTTCTAAATTTCCCCTATTCATAATTAGAATGCTTTGGATATACTTTTCAAAACGTACTTGTGGAAAATTAGGAAATAATGTTGAAGTTGTTCATATTTCTTTTCTTTATCAATTATGTAATATTTGCTAAATATGCATGTGTAAATTGTATACCAATAGAAAAATTAGGAAACTTCTATCCACTATTCTGAATTTTGTATTAATTGTTTTATTTCTTTATAAAATTTAACCACGTATGTATAAACATCTGAGTAGTATATTGTCTAATTTTGATTGAATTTTATATTCATAAAAATTGTGTTATCTGGTCTTCTATATTTTACTCAGTAATATATTCCTGAGATTCATTAATACAGTTACTTTTCATTGCCATATTTTTCATTGGTTAAAGAAACCACAATTATCCTTTTTCAGGTGATTGGTATTTGGGATGGTTCTGTTTGAAGGTATATTATTTTATACATAATAGTATTGTGAATATTTCTTTATTTATTTCCAGTAACATATATATGGGGATTTCTGTAGAGTATATACTCAAAGGGAAATTTCTGGACAATAAGTCATGTTCATGTGCAATGTGGTAAGTCATTTTTCAAAGGCCTTATATCCATTTATAATGCTACCATCAATGTATGATAGTTCTCATTCATCCAATATATTTACCAATTTGAATATTGTTAATTTCATAAGTTTTGTCAATATTTCTTATTTGGTAGGTCAGAAGGAAATAGTTTTTAATTAAATCACTTAAAAAATTTTTTAATGTTTATTTATTTTTGAGACAGAGAGGCAGAGTGCGAGTGGGGGAGTAGCAGAGAGCAAGGGAGACCCAGAATCTGAAGTAGGCACCAGGCTCTGAGCTGTCAGCACAGAGCCCAATGTGGGGCTCGAACTCACGAACCATGAGATCATGACCTGAGCTGAAGTCGCATGCTTAACTGACTGAGCCACCCAGGCTCCCTAAATCTTTTTTTTTTTAAGTTTATTTATTTTGAGAGAGACAGAGAGAGAGCACGAGTTGGGGAGGGACAGAGAGAGAATCCCAAGCAGGCTCCGCATTGTCAGCGCAGAGCCTGATATGGGACTCAAACTCACAAACCAGGAGATCATGACCACAGCTGAAATCAAGTCAGACACTAAACTGAGCTACCCCTGAGCCACCAAGGCTTTCCAGATTTTAATCAAATCTTAAAGTTGGTAGATGGCAGCCACCAACCAAAGGACAGATCATTTCTTTATATATTAATATTGGACTTCATTTGAAAATATGTCTTTTTTAAAATTTTTATTGAGATACAGTTGATACACTTTTTATTTTATTTTAATATGGTAAATTACCATGCCTTTTATTTTAATATTGATCATTATCTTTTGGTGACTCTTTAAAGCATAAAATTAAACATATTTCAAAATTCATAAACCATCTGAAATTTTTAAAAGCTATAATGAATTTGATACAGAAACTACAAAATAAGATTTATCAAGTGCATATTTTATGTCTCTATTATGAATTGAACAATATAGTGAAAGTATATTAGTAGAACAGTAATTTTGTAAGTTAATTTGCAGTACTCTTCCTTTGAATTTGAGTATACCTGCTATGAGATTGAATATATTATGTAAACAATGTAATCCATCTGTCTTGTCAAAGCAGAGCAATTTGTGTTTACTTTATTGACTATAGAGAAAATTGGATACCTCTGGCTTTCGCCTCTGCTTAAATCAATAGTTGGATTCATAAACATCACATGTTTGTTGGAAAATACAAAATTAATGTTTATATACACACACACACACACACACACACACACATATGTATACGCACACAAATAATATCAAATGTTATTATTTTTCCCTATTTGTTAGGAAGCAAGTGGGTCTATAGATTTGTATTCCTAATGTAAACCGTATCTTGGAAGCTATTAATCTTACTTATTTTGTTAAGGGATTGAGAAAGGAAAAGCCATATCAACAAAAACAGTAATAAAAGATAGCTTCTAACAACAGAATAGAATGAATGGTCACTATTACAGGGGACTAAGATTTATAGAAATATCCCATTGCATTCAAGATTTCAAAATTTTACCAGTAGAGAATTATGTTTGTCCTTTTAATATCCATATGCATCCTGTAAACAAAATATTTTGCCTTTCCATTTATAGATAAATAATGAAGTCTATATAAAGACTAGGGAATTCTAATACAAAAATGTAACTATCTAAAAATTCCAACTTAAATTAAAGTGTCCAGGAGGAGAATAACAGATAAAGAACAAAGATATGTTTTAGTCACTAAAGTCAAACTACTTGTCATTCCCTGAGGCACATTTATCCCCCAGTTTATTGAGGAGGTCTGCTTTCTAAAAAAAGTCAGTTCTGCATATTTCTTACGAGATTATCCCTACCACAAGTAAACCTGAACTCTTTTTTTTAAATCTGAGAAATGAAACAAACCTATAATATACCTTTAAAATGCAAGAATATGTATTATTATGTCAAAAAGAGAATAAGAATTTTAATATGAATTACTCATTAAAAAAAAAAATTAGCCATGATTCTATTTCTCAAAGGTTCACCAAGTCACAATCATTGTGATCCTTCTCACCAGTGCCAAAACGAAGACAAGAGCCATATAATTTCCCTGTAATAATATGCCCCTAGAAAGCAATTGTGTGGACAATTGAAGCCAAAGCAGCTTTGTTTTATTAGATTGCTAGATAACTGTATAAGCCTCTGCATTTATAAGTATGGGAAATTTGTCCTATAAAATAAAACGAACCAAATGACAATAGCACAAACATTTAGGTAATTTTTCTTGGTGAAAGTACCATCTAAATTTTATGGTTTATTCTTGGTATACAAATAAATATAAAATATAATCTTTTAACATTTAGCTTGTGTAACATTCAGTTCATATTGTCTCTGCCATATCCATAAGACTTTGCTGACTATCTATAGAATAAGCATTTGTTAAACTTTGCATTAATCCTGATCTTAGATAAAGGTATAAAAATGACCATGGAGATTTTTCTTGGTAGCATTTTCAGTTTTAAAATACTCTCAAAACTTAATGCCATAAAAACACAGCAGGTTCATAACCATCTAGTGTATGAGCACCAAATATCACATTTTTAAAATAGCTTAGTGAATATTGAAATAAACCAAGCTTGGATTTAATAATTCAACATAAATCAATTCCTTTATTCCAAAAAATGTTGTGAAAAAAATGTGTTATAGTATACAAGAGTCATTAAAGAGTTTGACATCTTGGAAAATGTTTGGTGAAGCCCCTTGAATATTAAAGGCCCTTCTCAGACTTCTGTTAATTGATCTTAAAGTTTTAAAATTATTTGTAGTTTTTTATTTAAATATCTTTCATCAGATACATATAGGATACATTCCCAAATGTTGATTTTCTAAATAAAACTAAAACAAAATGGATTATTTAATTTTTATACTACCTATGCTTGAAATTTAGAATCTATACTACTCATTTGGAAATGATCAATGTACACACTATTTTATATAAATGTTTATTGCATGATTGATACCAAGATTTATTTAAAACTAATCTAGAAAAGTAAACAAAACAAAACTGAATTTCCAATAATTTCCCATTTAAAAGCTTCAATACCAGTCACTGCTCTCAGGTAGTAAATCTGACATTTGGGTCTGCAATATTATTTAATTTTTTTAATGTTTTATTGAAACTCTGAGAGAGAGAGAGAGAGACAGAGAGAGAGAGAGAGACAGAGACAGACAGAGACACAGCGTGAACTGGGAGGGGCAGAGAGAGAGAGAGGGAGACACAGAATCTGAAGCAGACTCCAGGCTTTGACCTGTCAGCACAGAGCTTGGTGTGGGACTTGAACCCATGAACCATGAGATCATGACCTGAGCTGAAGTCGGACACTTAACTGACTGAGCCACTCAGGCGCCCCTGGGTCTGTAATACTATTACTTTTTTAATTTTTAAAATTTCTGTGACTAAACTACTTTTTTTTTGCATTTATTATAAGCCACATAGCTTATAATAGTGCTGCTTGACTTCTACAGTAAACAACTATATCATATTAGCTCATTAAGCTATAACATCTAGGCTTATTTTTCAAATTCCAAGTTTATCATTTATAAGCTTCATGGTTTTAGTCCAATTACTGAACAATCTGCAGTGCAAGGTTGATTCACAGAGAAGCTGTGAGCACCACACTTAGTGGCATCACACCTGGTAGGATTTTAAAGACTTTATAGCTAATACAGTTTTTTTTTAGGCATAGTTAATAACTGGAACCAGAATTCTCTTTATGAAAGCAAAGTCTTCCTGAAGGAAATATTTTGATGATCCAGCTGGATGTTGAAAAACAAGTCCAAAGGCAAAATACAAAAGAAAAGGACTGAATAAAGCAATTGCTGAGTTGCTGTATAAAGCAAAATGCAAAGAATTTGGTTTAAGAAAAAAATAAAAAGGAATTTTTATTAAATGGCAGTGCATAGGCACATAACAATATTAACATCAAATTGATGAAATTGTAGGTATTTATGGCTAATAATGGCTGAAGGGTTTTTTTAAGCACAGTGATTTTAATATTCAACTAATGTATTTTATACGTTAAATGTAATATTCAATTCTAGTTTATATTTTTGAGCCATAACTCCTTCCTTCTCCATAAACTTCAGTAAAAGCTTCCATACAAACATAAACAATGACTTCATGTAAGTGTCCTTGCCACTGCTCCTAGCCATAGAAATAAAGAAAAGCAGATGATTGGGTGCAATGATATTGGAAAAGGATAATCCTACAGATAGGCAAAAAAGAAAAAAAAAAAATTCAGTTAACACAAAAAAAAAAAAAAAAAAATCATTGGAAGATGAAACTCAGCACCAGGAGAGGCAAAGAAACCTTTGC
Organism: Panthera uncia; assembly: GCF_023721935.1. Taxonomy (NCBI): domain Eukaryota; kingdom Metazoa; phylum Chordata; class Mammalia; order Carnivora; family Felidae; genus Panthera; species Panthera uncia. The sequence continues at coordinate 103,255,700 of NC_064811.1, forward strand.
TGGTAGTGAGATGGGTGAAGAATAACTCTGATCCTCTCTCCTCCAAATTCTCATTTAGTGAAGAAATAGATACAGGTGTCAGCCAAAAGGAAATTGAAATACTGGTACCAATTTATACATTTATAGCTGGATTAGCTGAACCAGAGAATTTACCTTGTCTGATGGCCTTCATCCTGCTTCCTACTGTCTTCCCTGTCATTTTCAAACACTTCTACTTTGTGTTTTCTCTTGGGTCCACCTGTAAGTGTTAAGGAAAATGCCTGTTTGCCATTTTTTGCATATTTATAATGGGGAGGAAATTTCCACCATGCAGGAGTAACAGAGTAGGAAAATTTGTGGACTGTCTTTCCTAGGGAAGTAGGAATAGATTGGGGAGGAAACTGGCTATAAGTGGTTTAACCTTTCTCTTTCAGAGAAACTTGTGCTCAGAAAGCAGCCATTCTCTGCTCATTCATGTAACGTATTTCCAAGTGGAAATACCTTCTGTTCACCCCTGTAGTTCCACTCTCCACTTCCTTTCAGCCTGATGTCCACCCCGGAGCTTGACGTGGGAGGAATGCATCAAGGGGTCCTTTTTGCTCCGGCTTCTGGGTGGATATGGCCAATGGAGAGTCCTGGCAGAAGACTGAATAGAAGCAAAAAGTTGGGTTCAAGTTGTTTTTGCTCTGGCTGCCTGCCTGTAGGGCTGCTCATCTCCTCCCAAGGTGATCTTCTCTGCATGATTCTCTTCTTCTGAGTTTCACAACTGCTTTGTGCCTAGAGCTAGAAATAGTTCTGCGGTGATCAGTACATGTTTTTTTGTCATTCTTATGACACATGTCTCTAAAAAGTTTCTTTACCAACTTTACTCTCCTGAGGAGACCATGGGTGCTACCTAAAGCGGAGATTTTGGGGAGAGAGGTAGGTTTAATTAAAAGAAATATTTGAAGGATGATTTTTGGCTCTAATTTTAACATTCATTCTCTAATTCAATCAGTCATACCAAAGTTGATACTAGATCTCTATTTCTCTTATGCCAGTGTCTAATTTCAGAGTTCATTCAGAGCTCAAAAGAAGAAGAGAGGTGTGTTATTTATATGTCCCTATAAAACTCCAATGTATTGTGCATGGCCAGTGTCCTAGAAAAATGGAGAAATCTTGGCATTTGAAGCACAAAAGAGTGTGTGGAGTGTGAAGTCTCTGCTGTGACCAGCATAGAGGCTTTTACTTCCCAGTAAGTAAGATTCAGTCTTTAGACTAGTTAATGTGGTCTTGGCTATTTCTCTCCTTTGGCAGATTGCAACAGCTTATATTGAGCTTGTACTGCTGTATACATATATTTTTAACTGGCATGATCTTCAGTAAAACACCTGGTCTTAGTATGAGACTGCTGTGGTTAACCTTGAACTACATAGAGATGTATTTGGCCAAAGGAAGGTTTAGATCACAGTAAAATCTCAACTCAAAACAGGCAATGCTTCATTATACACAGTATTTGGGGACTGGTAAGCATGATACACTGTCTTCTCTCTCTGTGGGATACATCTCAGTTCTTCAGCTGTCCAGATCTCTACAGATTAAAAGGCAGTCTTCACACACACATACACCCCCCCCCACACACACATACACACACACAGCAGTCTGCAGTAAGAGTACTGAATATTATTAGAATATTGAATATTATTAAGAATTGTCCTGATTTTCTAAGTGATAGTCATTAGAAGATGACAGAAGATTAGGTGACACAGATTTCTCAATCCTCCTTGGAATTTCATAAAGGTCAAGGACAAGGATTTTTGGTCCCTTTTTTTAAGTGACCCATCCTCAGGCTACCTGTGCCTACCCCTCCACTCTCACCCAACCTATGGTCTCACGTTTACTCTCATTTATTAGCAATATAGTCTATGACCACAGTTTGGGATTTTGTAGATTCTGGTTGTGGCTTCACTCACAACAGTGAAAGAACAAATTAGAGAGAATAGAAACTTACTAAAAAGAAAATATTCCTTTTTCTTGGGCTGAGAGTATCATGAATATATATCATGAAACCAAGGACAAAAAGTACAGTAGTCCCTCTTACCTTCAATTTTATTTTCTGATTTCAGTCACCCATGATCAACCGTGATCCAGAAGCAGATGATCTTCCTTCTGACATTTTGTTAGAAGATCAGTGGTGGCCCAATGTTACATCACAGTGTCTCTGTCATTCACCTCACTTCATGTCCTCACATAGGCATCTTATCATTTCACATCATCACAAAAAGGGTGAGTACAGTACAATAAGATTATTTTGAGAGAAAGAGAGAGACCATATTTACATAACTTGTACATAACTTGTATTATAGTAGATTATTATAATTGTTTTGTTTTTATTATTGTTGTTAATCTCTTACTGTGCCTAATTTAGAAATTAAGCTTTATCATAGTTATATATGTATAGGAAAAAACATGTTATTTATAAGGTTCAGTACTATCCACGGTTTCAGACATCCACTGGTGGTCTTGGAACGTATCTCCTGTGGATAAGGGGGCAATACTGTAACTTTAAAAAGATTGAAGCTGTAGGAGTCTGCTGGTTCAGAGAAGATTTTAATCGGTTTGGAACAATATGCTTTGGTTTATTTTCAGAATAAGAGAAAGAAAAAATAATAATTATTGCAATTAAAAATATTTATTCTATGTATTCAGGCACACATTATATGTTTTCTTTACTGAAAATATACTATGCTAGGCTCTGGACTGACCATGGCCAATGAGACAATTTCTGTCCTCAGATGCCTAATATTCTACTGAAAAAGACAGGTAATGTATACAATTTAAAGTAAGTTTAAATGTGTATATAATACAATACCTGAGACTGATACACTTTATAAGGAAAAATAAAGCAAGAAGAGGAGAAAGGAAGTAGAAAGACTTGTGCCATTTTAGCACGAGATGATATATACATATAAAAAAAGATACTTCTGGGAACATGGTATTTGAAAAGAGACTTGAATGAAGTGAGGAAACCAGGCACCCAAATATCTTTGGGGACATAATTCATGTAAAAGGAGCAGCAAGTGCAAAGATCCTGAGGCAGGAATATATTTGGTTTGACCAAGGTACCGAAAAGGCAGTATGATACAGGTGAAGAATCTGCAGAGGGATAATAGATAAAGTTCAAGCTTCACAGCCAAATACAGCTTTTCCCCATACACGAATCCCCACATCTGCCTGTCTACGTCGACTGCTGGGGGAGGAAGCTGAGTCCTGCCTCCTTAGGCAGTCCTGTTATTGTTCAGTCCCAGGACTGTATTCCCAGTCACAATGCAAGCTTCCGTGAACCAGAGGGGTCAAAGATGTCAAAGACCCACTCTCACTAAAGCACCCCTAACATTCTCTCTTGTTTCCACCTGAAAAATGTAGTCTCTTAGTTTGTTATTACTGTCTCCAAATGGCAATCTCGTATTTCTCAAAACGTCCTGGTTTTTGCACTAATGCGGAGGAATCATTACAACCCATATCTTCTTCCTTCCTAACTTCTGAGCCAAAAGAAAGCAAATACTGAAGTCAATGAGATGAAGAGCAACCCATCTGCTTCCTGGCTGATGAAGCTGAATTAGAGAGAAATCCACTTGATCCGGGGCTACTCTCAGTTTTCCTAACACATTCCTCCTTAGAGGAAATTTATCAGCCTACAGCTGTAGGCCGGCCTCCTGGTGGTGCAACGCCATCCCTGTAAGCTTACAGATGGAAGAATAGGGAGAGTGAGTGTTCTAATGATAGGTCCTTCGAGAGGTAGAAACAGAAGAAGCGGAGCCTTCCCAAGGCTTTCAGATCTAATTGTGGGAGCTCCTTCTTTATTGGGCAGGAGGGAGGGAACAAGAGGTAGAGGAGGACTAGATGTTGCCCTCTCAGAATTCTTTTATGGAAATCTAAGGACATGGGAGCTGAGCCCCCATTGATAACTATGTACTATCTGCCTGACTCCTAATCTTTCAGAAACCCAGAAAAGAATTTGGGGGAAATGAGGCTCCTCCTCCACAGGATCATGTTCATCTCAGTTGCATGTAGATCTCAAAGGGAAGAGTGCCTCAGCAGATATATGGATTATATTCGGAAAGTCATGTTTTCTTTTTAAGGCGCTAACACTGGTTAGCGTATGTCAGATCGGATCAAATTAACTTGGGCCATTAAAATTATAAATCAAAATTAGGGTTAGGGCCATAATTACATCTCTCACCTACTTCATGATCACTGGGTATCTGTTTTTCTTTCAAAAGAAAGCAATCTGCCATTATAGATTACGGTAGTCTACCAGTAATACTTAATGGACTCATGAAGCACTTGCTGTGAAAATAATCGTTCAATGAAATGATAGTTGAATACCAGAAGATCCATACCCTACCCTCAAATGGCCCTATTTTTACCATTAGCCATCATCACCACATGTTTTAAATAGCAGGCTAAAATCTGTTACAGTAAAATACTGCATCATAGCCTCTATCAGCACAATGTTTTGTATATGATGCCTATAACTAAGTGAAGGAGAAATTTAAATATGGAAGAAAATATATCTCTAAATGAAAAATTATCAGTGTGTGCTTATGTGGGTATGTGTGTAATGCTGTAGCAACATGGGGGTCTTTTTGTTTTAACTATTCCGAAATCACATTCGTAGATTTAAAAATACTCTTCTCCCAATCAATAAAATTTATCTCCAAGATTGTCTTAAATTAGAACAGAAGCAGATGTAATGGGATAGATTTCCTCTCTAAAACTGCTGACAGTGGGGATTAATCTCAAAGGTTTCTTTCTGTCTCCCTTTATGTGGAAGTGCATATCATTATCTGCCATGAAACACGCACCCAGACCCGGCAGCCCCCAGTGCATGTCACTGAGCAGATTCATTCCAAGCACTCGCAATACAGCAAGCCGTTCACCTGAGAAGGCACGCACATGGAGCTTTAGGGAGAGTGGAAGCACATCCAAGGGATTTTGAGCACCCCCACTCTTCTTGTTTTCCCACTTGCCCCCAACCCACCACAGCATCTCATTGCATAGCTGAAGCAAAACTGTCATAAGGAATGACAGATGATTTTTTCTTCCTTTAAAGGCATGCCTGGGCAATTGAGTTTCAGAGATGAGCAATGAGGGAAGAGTGTCTGGCAAGCTTATGAGGTGTCTGCGAACACCATGCTTCACTTAATTCAGCCTCCCCCTCCCTTTTCTGAGCCACAAACACACACAAAGCTTTGGTTTCTAAGGAATGGCCCTACCTCTGGCATCTATGCTTTTGTTTTCATTGCAGAGCCAGATAATTTTGTGTGGAGATTTAGTCTTTATAATCGGTGATAGAGATGATTGCTAATGAGGCAAAACCCAAGTAGGAGCCCCAGATAATTTGCACTGTATAACAGATTCTGCTTCCAAACAGCTGCCCCATTTTGCTCCATTCAAATTACCAATTGTCAGGAGGTGCTTATGGATGTTGTGTATGCAAAAGTCGTTCATTTCCCAAGCTCTACCCTCTTGATTCTTTCTTTCTCCCTTATTTTAAACAAAAGATGTCAAACATACTGAAAATAATAAAGTAATGAGTGTTTATTTACTCTTGCTCTCTTGATCTGACAAAGAAATATTTTGCCATTTTACCATATCTTGCTGAGATCTGTTTTTTTGTTTTTAAATGCTACAGATAAAAGTTGAATCCTTCTTTGTATCCTTCATTGGTCCACCCTCCCTCTCCAGATGTAATCATTGCTCTCCAGTTGAAATCATTTCCATTCATAGGTTTATATATTTATTATATATACCAGGCACTCATAATGTATAAATAACATCATGTTTTATGTTTTTAAGCATTTCATAAATTTTATCACACTTTTCATAACTTTTTACAATTTGCCTTTTTCTTTTAAGATTTTTGTTTTTGTTTTTAATTATCCTCATTGAGCAGCGCCTGGGTGGCTCAGTCGGTTAAGCGTCTGACTTCAGCTCAGGTCATGATCTCACAGTTCATGGGTTTGAGCCCCAATGTCGGGTTCTGTGCTGACAGCTCGGAGCCTGGAGCCTGCTGGGGATTCTGTATCTCCCTCTTTCTCTGCCCCTCCCCCATTCTCTCTCTCTCTCTCTCTCTCTCTCTTTCTCTCTTAAAAATAAATATTTAAGAAAATAAAAAAAATTATCCTCATTTAATACTGTTGCTCTAATTCATTTATTTTAATTGCTACATATCTCACCGTATGAATATAATATAATTATCTATTTTCTTAATGAGCATTAAGATTCATTTTTCTATTATAAATAATGCTGTGATGAAGTTTGCACATGTTTGCTTTTACATGTGTGTGAGAGTTTCTCTAGGGCATCTAACTGGAGATAGAATTGTCCTATTATAGGTTACTGCTTCTTCAAATTTACTGGAGTGTGAAATTGCTCTTCAAAGTAGTTTTGCCAGCTTGTAGTCCTACCGAACAGTAGGAGAATTTGCTGGAGAAATTGCATTCTCAGACACTTTAAATTTTTGTTTTTGATGGAATTAAAATGTCCTTTCATTTTGGTTTTGATTTGCATGACTGATTACTAGTGGAGTTGAGTATTCTTTCATATTTATTAGCTATTCTCTGAATTGTCTGTCCATAGTATTTGTCTGTTTTCCTGCCAAATTATTTGCCATTCGTTATTGGTTTTAGGAATTTTTCACATGTTCTCTATACTATTCCTTGGTTCACTTTTGTCTTAGGAAACATTGGGAGGACATAAAAGTAAATTGACCCAAATGAGAATGGTATTCACTAGGCCCCACCAACCAAATTAAAAACGTCCTTCAAATTTGAAATCAGTAAGGCCTTGGTAAATTAAAGCCAAAAGAACACTTATTCTGTTATGTACCTAAGCATATTCTCCACTTTGTTTTCTAAGTTGTGTTTTTTCACCAAATGATTGTTTCTGACAAGATTTTTTTTTTAATCAAGCGAAACCTGAGAACCTAGCTTATTTCTGTAATCACAAATTAAGCCTGAAAGGCGGGTGTGGGAAGGTGGGATGGGGGCAGAATACTTCTGTCTTCCAAGTTCAAGTGAAAATTCAAATGTCTAAAGTAAGAAGTGTAATAAGAATTTAACACCTTAAGGTATGTGTTATATGTATATATGTAATTTTAATGTTGATTGTCAATTTATAGTACGCCAGGAAACCATCTTCTGTATCTGTGGGGCCCAGTGCAAAATGAAATGCAGTACTGGGCTGCCTGGGTGGCTCAGTCGGTTAAGCATCTGAGTTCTGATCAGGTCATGATGTCACGGCTCATGGGTTTGAACCCCGCAACGGGCTCTGTGCTGACAGCTTGGAGTCTGGAACCGGCTTTGGGTTCTGTGTCTCCCTGTCTTTCTGCCCATCCCCTGCTCGTGCTCTATCTCTCTCAGAAATGAATAACCATTTCAAAAATGCAGTACTCCTTGTTTGAAATTAATGAAAACATCAGATGTTCCTTGCAGATATTGTGGGTTTAGTTCCAGACCATCACAATAAAACAAATATTGCAAAAGTTAATCAAATGAATTTGTTTGGTTTCCTAGTGCACATACAAAAGTTACGTTTATACTATTCTATAGTCTATTAAGTGTAATAGCATTATGATTAAAAAATGTACATACTTTAACTTAACAAATGCTTTATTGTTAAAAAATGCTAACCATCATCTGAGCTTTCAGTGAGTCCTAATATTTTTGCTGGTATAGAGTCTTGCTGGATCTTGTTGGCTGCTTACTGATCAGGGTTACTGGAGGTTGGGTGGCTGTGGCACTTCCTTAAAATAAGACAACAGTGAAGTTTGCTGCATCTATTGACGCTTTATTTCATGAACAATTTCCCGAGAGCATTCTATGCTGTTCAACAGCATTATACTCACAGTGGAACTTTTTAAAAACTTGGAGTCCATTCTTTCAAACTTAGTTGTGACTTTATCAACTCAGTTTATGTAATACTCTAAATCCTTTGTTTTCATTTCAAAAATCTTCACAGCATCTTCACCAGGAGTGAATTCCATCTCAAGAAACAACTTTCTTTGCTCATCCAAAAGAAGTAATTCCTCCCCTGTTTAAGTTCTATCATGAGATTGCAGCAATTCAGTCACACCATCAGGTTCTACCTCTAATTCTAGTTCTCTTGCCATTTCCACCACATCTGCAGTTACTTCCTCCGCTGAGATCTTGAACCCCTCAAAGTCATCCATGAGAGTTGGAATCAAATTCTTCCAAATTCCTGTTCATGATATTTTCACCTCTTTCCATGAATCGCAAATGTTCTTAATGGCATTTTGAATGGTTAATTATTCCAGAAGGTTTTCAATTGCCTCAGATCCATCAGAGGCAGCTATAGCCTTATGAAATGTATTTTTTGAATAATAAAATTTGAAATTCAAAATTACTCCTTGACTCATGGGCTACAGAATGGATGTTGTGTTAGCAGTCATGAAAACATGAATCTCATCCATCTCCATCATAGCTCTAGGGTGACCAGGTGCACTGTCCATGAGCAGTCATATTTTGAATCCTTGAGTTGAGGTCTGAGCAGTAAGTCTCAACAGTGGGCTTTAAATATTCTGTAAACCACATTGTAAACAGATGTGCTGTCATCCAGGCTTTGCTGCTCTATTGACAGAGTACAGGCCAAGTAGATTTAGCATCATTTCTAAGGGCCTCAGGATTTTCAAAATGGTAAATGAGTGTTGGCTTCAACTTAAAGTCAACAGCTATGCTAGCCTCTAGCAAGAGTCAGCTTGTCCTTTGAAGCTTTGAAGCCAGGCATTGATTTATCTTTTCTAGCGGTGAAAGTCCTAGATGGCATCTTCTTCCCTTAAAAGGCTATTTCATCTATACCGAAGATATGTTGTTTATGTAGCCACCTTCATTAATTATTTTAACAAGATCTTTTAAGTATCTTGCTGTAGCTTCTACATCAGCCCTTGTTCCTTCATCTTGCACTTTTATGTTATGAAGGTGGCTTATTTTCTTAAACCTCATGAACCAACCTCTGGTAGCTTCCAAGTTTTCTTCTATAGCTTCCTTTCCTCTCTCAGCCTTCATAGAATTGAAGAGAGTGGATTAGGCTTTGGCTTAAGGGAATGTTGTGGCTGGTTTGATCTTCTATCCAGACTGCTAAGGTTTTTTCCGTATCAGCAGCAAGGCTGTTTCATTTCCATATCATCCATGTGTTCACTGGAGCAGCACTTTTAATTTCCTTCAAAAACTTCTTTGCACTCACAATTTGGCTGTTTGGCCCCAGAGGCCTAGCTTTTAGCTTATCTTGGGTTTCAACATATCTTCCCCACTAAGCCTAATAATTTCTAACTTTTGATCTAAACTGAGAGACATGCAATTCTTTCTTTCATTTGAACATTTAGAGACCATTGCAGGGTTATTAGTTGGTCTCAGGGAATAGGGAGGCCTATGGAGAGAGAGAGAGAAATGGTGGAATGACTGGTCAGTGGAATAGTCCAATATACACAACATTTGCCAATTATGTCTGCTGTCTTATATGGGCACAGTTTGTTGTATCCAAAACAATTACAGTAGTAACATCAAAGATCACTGATCAGAGATCACCATAAAATACGATAATCATGAACATGTGTGAAATATTGTGAATGCTACCAAAAGATGATATGGAGACACACACTGAGCAAATGCTGTTGGAAAAATGGCACTGATGGACTTATTCAATGCAGGGTTGCCACAAACCTGCAATGTGTAAAAAAAAAATGCAGCATCTAAAGCGCACAACAAAGAAAAGAACAATAAAACTAGGTATGCCTGTACAGAGATAGCAGAGCAGAACCAAATGCAAGGCCCTTCTGAGCACAGGCCCTGTATGGCTGCACAGGTCTCATGAACATGAAGCTGATCCTGCCTACATTAATGTTTAGTTGGTATTTTTTATACCCTTATCGCAGTGTATCGTCTTATACTAACCATATTTAATGTATATAATGTGTTTCTTCACAACATTATTAACTTTTGCATGTTAAAAATACCAAACTCAACACGTAATTAGAAAATTATTTTCAACTATTCTTAAACTGAGAAATCACTAAAACATATACACTGTTTTAAAAGTACTTATGACTCTGAAAATAAAGATAGAAATGAAAATCCTAGAATGCTGATACTTATCAAGTTAGTCATTAGAAAATATTGACTTGATGATGATGCTGACATGAGACAGTTTTGATAAAATTCATCTGAATTTTCACTGTGAGATAAAGTTCAAGAGAACACTAGCAACACCACAATCTCAGTGATAACCTGTAAACCCTGCTGAGCTGAAGGGAATGTAATAGGCCAAATAGGGTTGAGAGTGAAACTAACAAAACATTAATAATTAGTAATTTAGGATAAGGACCGCTACAGATACCAGCAGGAAGTGTAGACTACACAAATAGACAATTCAACAGATGCTCACTGATTTCCTGGTATATACCAGAGCCCAAAAGTTGAGAATACTACTGAGAACAAGGTGAATGATTGGCTTTATTTCAGCTGATGTCTCTGTGGAATAAATAGCATTAGAAAACAGATAAGGCTGATATATTGCATAACTGGACACTTTTCTCCTTCCATAAGAGAAGGAACAAGAGGGATCCAAGTTAGTTAATAAAGCACCAAGCAGGCAAGTGGAATTAAGCGTGAAGTCATTTAGAATTAGCTGAAGCACAAAAACCCAAGCTGTTAGTCACACCCTTCTTACAAGGAGTGGCATGAGCAGAAGCTTACTCCAAATTTCCTTGAATTCTGCCTGAAATTAGGCCAATGTAAAAACTCTTAGTAAAATTCCCACTTGAAAATTAGAACAATGATGTTAAGATACGGTAAAGCATCTGTTGTAAATGTCCTCTGTTTATCATTCCATTTCTAGATAGCTAACGATCTTCCACTTTACATTTTTAATTTTCTTTTTAATTGTGAGCATTTTGAACAAAACTATTTTTCAAATGCCCAGCATACGACCTAACTTCTTGAATGGAATATTTGCATAGTGCACATAACTCAACATCTACCTTCACGAGGAAGGTATGGGCCTATGACACGGTACTTACAGGAGTCAGCCAAACGTGAAGACATAGGTGGGAGGGCTGTCGCCCCCTGATTGTAGGCGTGGCCTTGGTAATCGACAAAGGCATCCTCTTTCTCCATCATTTCTTCATGCTAGCCTTTTGGTTACAAAGAATGACACTACCACATAAAAAATGGCACAGGCCTTTTTCTGGTCCTTTTGATTCCTCTCCTGCCATATTACCTGTATCTTCTATTTTCCTACCACCGTGAAGTTGCCAGCTGTCACTTGTTTTCACTGTGTGTCTGTCAATAGTAAACTTTTTCACCGCTTCAGTTTTCAACATTGATTTTTTTCTCCTTAGAAATCAAATACCTTCTTTTAAAAATTCTTGGAGTAAAAGAAATAGATCTTAAATGACAATCTGAGGGCTACTTTTATGAGTAGGTACGTAAAGTGTGGTATGTTTTTGGTTTTGTGATTATTTTTTATTTATTCTAAATTTTGAAATAACATGCTGATTTTATTCAAAATATCTCGATAATTTTAACATTCTTAACGACACAATTAAAAGAATTGAAACACTTGGAATTCTTTACCTCCATATTTTGAGAAAAAGTGTAGAATTGGCCAGATTACTAAAATGCAAAGAAATTAACATTTTAATCACTTGCTGATTAAAAGTTTACACATTATAATGTGTATTAGTTTATATATTATAATAGTTTGCAAATTACACATTTTTACACATAATAATTTATGAAAATATATGCTTTACATATTATATAGCAGTTTTAGTATATTATAATATTCTAATGTATATTATATATTAGAAGTTTATGTTATAAATAATAAATAGCCTACACATTAAATAATTTATATATTTATACATAAATTGCTTGTGAATTATGTTATAGTTATGTGTGTGTATATAATTATTATGGTTTATACATTATAATTTCATAGTGTATATTATTATTTACATATTATAATTAAACAATTTCAATATTACAATAAATATTTATATATTACGAAGAGATACTTGCTTTTTTTTAACGTTATCCCAGATGTATTTTTGGTACGAATACAGTAGCAGTTTACCACCCCCATGAAACATCTGAAATATCTCACACAGATAGTCACTTGTGTTTGGGAAAACATTTTCTGATTTTGTCAGCGTTCCATATGAAGTATTAGTCATAGCCACAGCATTGGATAGAGAGTCTCTAAGTATATTTTCATCTGCTAAATCTTTCAATGGCTTTCCATTTAATTTTTGTATCCAATTTCATTTAAATACAACTTAAAATTATCTGTATCATCTTATGATAGACTATTTTAGGAGGAGATTGAGGTTTACTACATTTATTACTCATCGGTTCTGAACATAACGTTTAGTTTCTTTTCTTTGTGAAGTAGCATGAGTGGAATGGGAAGAGAGGCAATGTCAGACATAGCTGGGATTAGTGCCAGCTCCAACATTTTAAAAAGGTGTGGCTGTTTTATTAATACTTTGAGAAATATTTCTGTTCAAAAACATGTGCCTGCCTTCCTAGTTTAGTTACTGTTCCTAAGGGACTAAATTTAAATTTTACAATTTAATGTTTTATCTCCCCCTCTGTATCATAATAGGTATACTTTTCCTCTGTATGAATTTCCTAAAATCAAACATAAAAGTCCCAAATTTTGTTCCTTAAAAAAAGAGTATATTTACTCTCTAATAAAAATCAATTTTAATAATAATATATGCACCAAAAATGGAAAAAGAAAATGGGAGGCTTGTGATAACAAGGCTGGTAGATCTCTAGTACAAAATCATCATGATGGTAAAAAAACAGCTACTTCCTTTGATCAATTTCATGTTTTATTATAGTATTGGAGGCATTCTCCTAGGGGTCATTCAGTTCTCTTTTGTTGTTTAACATGATAAAAATATAAGACCCTGAGTCATTTTCAAGGTTGTGTTTTCAGAGAGACACCTTGAGGGATGAAGTACATCTTTCTCTGGGACAAAGAAAAAAGGTTGCTTACTGCTTGCTGTTAAAAAAAATATATAACAAAAAACAACAAAAAAGAAGCAAACAAAAAAAAAACAAGTAAAAATTCCAATTTTAGTGCTCTTTTCCTATAATGCAATCCACTTAGCACAGGTAACGTCTGGCCCTGCCCCATCACCCTCAAGAGACTTGGGAACAAGAGAAACTGAAGCAAATGCACTGATGCTCACGGTACTTGGTGTGCTCTGTGCAGTTAATTTCTTTTTCACTGGCTCAGGAGTCTTGTGTCTCCTACCAGCATCCGAAAACCAGTGACAGACTAACTTTTTAGATCATAGCTATGGGGTGAAATTAAATCTCAGATCTGACAGTTTTTACAGTGAGGCTGTAATCCTGACTGAGAGATTACTTTCTGGGAGAGGAAGTACAAGTCCCCAAGCAAGGTTCAGAGTTAGAAGACTCCCTGAGATCTGATGGAGAATACTTTTATCCAAATGATGGCAAGAGAGGAGACAGGAAGGGGTATTCTGGCTCCAAATGTTAATGAGACTGAGCAATAAGTGGGATTGGAACAAGTTGCCCAAATCGGACTTTAGTTGTTTCTTACTCTTCTCGGAGCAGAAATAGAAAGATATATATTCATAATGGGCAGCATTATGGAACCTGTGGTTCCAGCAGATAGACAGTGTAGCCATGGCTACCAAACCAAAGAGTCCTCAAAGCTGAAATAAATTGTGTCACCAAGGAGAACTTTCCATTTTGTTAAAAGAACTGTCGATGAACCAAAACACAGAGGTCTACTTGGTTGAGTTGTGGTCAACTGTCATGTGTCTCAAAACCAAATGTAAATGCAAAGTCTTGTTTAGTAGCATGGTGCCACTCTACTCCATTACCTCCTCCTTCTCCTCTGACTTCAGCTACTTTAAGGAGAAAGGTTGTTGGGGCCTGGGCCAAGATTATTCTTCCCTCAAAAGGGATCAAACGTAAAGTGCACTTGTTTCATTATGTTGGGGAGTTTGGGGGAGGATTGGCACTCAAATTCATGACTCTGTTGGATACATGCACCAGAGTCACTATCCTTTCCAGTCTGTTAGGCAGAGAAGGAAGCTAAACTTAAATGATGGAGTGTGGGGAAAAGTCACAGTGGCTCAGGCAGGAATGTTAAAATGACCTAATGGATGAACACTTCCAGCTGATTTAACTCACTATTGCAGTGGCTTTGACATCTGCACATATCATTGACTTGATGTCTTACATGCTTCTACTTCCTAGAGTGTTGTCCTACTTCTACTTGTCTTACAGTGTTACAGAGAATTCTCCTGTTCAAAGACTGATATAAAAGGAAAAATGCTATTGGGATATATTAGTTACTTCTTCTTTCCCCTGCAAACCTCCTCCCTATCCCTTCTTGGCTTATCAAATAGAAACAAAATAAACAGTGCTGCTGCCAGATACAGTAACAATTATACCCCTTTTTAATAAAAGACACATTTTAACCTGTTACTTAGGCTCTTGTTGAAACTGAACCAATTACTTATGGAGACTTGTACCTCTAGGCTGACATCCTCACTTTGGGGTAGAGAAACTTGAATTGAATGATATACAAAATGGAAAGTTATAGGCTATATTGGCTAAGCAGATATGGTATGTTCAAGAGTGCTCTGCCTTAAGGCATCTCAGGTTTGCATGAAAACATGGCTGCTACTCTATGTTTTATCCTCCACTTGATTGTCTGAAGGAAAGCCACTGGCATTGTGGGGACCTTAATCCACAGACTTTTCCCTAAATGTCTGGTCATTGCCTGCTGACATTGTTTACCAGTGAAACCTGATGGCCTCCTTGGATAGCAGCAAACCAGTCGCAGAGACAATTCTGAAGGACCAACTCTGGTAAAGACTGGTCAGTACAATGGGTGACTTGACAGACATGTGACTGTCTTCAATCGTACTCCAATGAATCACATTTTTTTATGTAGTGTTATACATAACCCGCATATATATATATATATATATATATATATATATATATATAAAACAGGAGTATTTTTACTAACTCTTAAACTCTTGCCAAAGTCCTAGCCATCTGTTCTACTACTTGGAAGACTACAAAATGGAAGATTAAAGATAATCCTCTTTATGGCTGCAAAATGTAGAAAGCAATTGTGGCTGCTCATCTGACAGTCTGGGTTACTCGTGTAGATGCTCACAGTAAGGGCCCATTCTGTGATGAGACTACATGGAATCAACTAATGATCAAGTCTGCATTCCTGGCATTGGTGCCATTGCTACCTAGATGCCTCATCAAACAGAGCATGACAATTTTCATCATAATGAACTGTACAGTGCAAAAGTCCAAATGTTTCTGATACAGAAGTTAATTGTAATAAGGTGACTCCATTTCTTGATGTATGACTGCTGACAGATTTAAAGCCTCACCCTTTACTATTCCACTTCTGCCTGTTATATGGGCAAGTTGGTGAAAAAGCCTGGGTGATCCCTTCTTTGGTGCTGGTGAGAAGTTCAAACCACCCATAAGAACACTTTTCCTTGTCCCCTCACCTAATCACTCAAAACTCCCAAGCCAGTTTTCTTTCCTACTCTCTCAAGCCATTTTAGAAGTGCTGGTGAGCCATCTTATTCTCTCTAGAAAGCTATATTAAATGAATAATTATCTCTGTATACCCTCTTAGTGTGTCTGGGGCATCATCGATGTTAACACCCAAAGCAAATTTTGGGATGGGAAAATCCACTGTTTCAATGGAGTCTCCAAAAAAATTGAAGAAAAGAGCAGAGTGGGTGTCTAGACCATGACCACTACCACTCAGCATCTTCCATGTTTTTCTTTGGCTTGCTAATTGCTGGTGAGCATGCTCTTTGGGCTGCATTGCTGCCTGCTAACAACTTTGCACTTTAATGTGAGCTGTTTTACGCTATACTTGCTGAATTCTACTGAGTCTCTATTATAGATTTAACTGCCCAAGCCAGAGTCTGGGTAATTAGAATTTAGGAATAGGAATATGAGTTTGGGTCCTCCTTTAAATGGCCCTGGGTAGTATATTTTGGCCCAGGACTATCAGTGAGTCTCAGGTTAAATTGTGTCTCAACTCCAACATAAGCTATGACTGATACTACGCTCAAGGAATGACCCTTACTCTGAAACCATTGGTTGTGTGTCTCAACTAGGCATTGTCCCTATTCTGTAAAGAGCTCAAAGGAAAGACAGACACCCTATGCAATATGGGTCTACCCATGGTTGCTTGCGTGGAAGAGGAATAACCATTTGATGCCCTGAAGTCATACTCCTAGAAAAAGATCACTCACTAAGACCCCACAAGATACTTTTCCTGCTGCTGCTATCTATGCTCCTGTCACCAAGAAAGATCCTGACTGTCAGGGTTAAAAGGATCCTTAGAATATCCCTGTGGCAGTCAAAGGAATAATTCAACCATCACCTTTTGAAATCCTCTAACCTTAAAAATGATGATTCAAGGCTCTGTGGAAAACCAAACGCTAAAATTTGAGCATGATAGAGAGAATTCTCCAAAGTATATCCAGGAATGACAAAAATGAAACAAAAGAAAGAAAGAAAAGCAAAACAAGAGAAATGTAGAACTAGGAAAAGAGGAAGGAAAAAAGGAAGGGAGAAAGGAAGAAACTTGAATACGAGGTGAACTGAACAAGCAAACAAAACCTGAAACACAAGTTCACAAAATTTGATCCAATTGGAAATCTAAAATTTACTAAAATAATTTATACAACAATAAAAACAAATAAAAATTTACTAAAATAATTTATATAACAATAAAAACAAAGTCCGTGATTGGCTTTTTTGCTTCCAAAACATATATTGTGAATTAACTTTAATATCTGTTTAACTGTATAAATTGACATAACTTTGTGGCCTTAATTATTAGGAGTCGAATTACATTAAACCTGGAGGTCTTATTAATTAACTATCTTAGAGGAGTTACTGAACATAAATAGAGGACAAATAGGTATGCCTCACTTTAGCTATCAAAACCTTTATCTTGTCTTACTTCCTCATGCTTACAGTACCTATTATCTTAAATATCTCATAGTGGGCATTGTCACTTTGACAATCAATGAATGATAAATTAAAATTAAATTAAATCCTTGGCACTTACAATTGGCCTGACAAATGGGACTCCATGGAACTCCATCCTTTCCCAATTAAAACAGTTAATACAGCCCAAAATAAATTAAAACAGGGTCTTCAAGGACTGAAACACATTAAAGAAGTCTTACCTAGTGAAGGGGTGGTATCTCTACTGCTTTTCCATTTGACAGCTTGGTTGGTCTGTTCTTAAACTTAGAAAGAATGAAAAATGTCTCACCGTGGATTAATACTACCTTGATGCTGTTAATGCTGTGGTCTCACCTATCAAAGCATCCCCACTCATTATTATTGATATTGCTGACTTCATTTAATCAACAACTAGTAAACATTTTGCTATTACACGTTTGACTAATATATTTAATGCCTAATTCAATAGCTCTTAGCTGCACTTTGCTTTCAAACTACTTCCAAGGTCTAGAATACACCTTTACCTGACTTAGTGGGGTAACTCAATAGCCCTGCCATTGCACACAGTTCTCGCAGGAAAGATCTTAACTGCATACAGCTTTCTCCGGGAGCACAGGTATGACATTGCACTGATGATATCTTCCTCTGACAAGATTCACTTGACACACTCATTCAAGACAAGCCACTACTCACAAAGCAGCTCACAAAAAAAAGGGGTGAATCATCCCATGAATAATTCAAGGGCCTACCACCTTGGTTTAAATTCCTGAAATCATTTGTTAAGCCAAGGTCTGCCCCACTCCTAATACTGTCAAGAAAGAATTATTGATCATGTATCCCCAACATGAACATCTTTAGTTTTGGGGGATTCTAAAGGCAATATATTCCTTTACATTCATTTATAATTTTACTTAATACATTTACAAACAAATTCATTTACAAACTTTACTTAATCCAATTATGCTGTCATATGTACACCGGCCCATCTTAAATG
Source organism: Panthera uncia (assembly GCF_023721935.1). Taxonomy (NCBI): domain Eukaryota; kingdom Metazoa; phylum Chordata; class Mammalia; order Carnivora; family Felidae; genus Panthera; species Panthera uncia. Next base: position 103,273,748 of record NC_064811.1, read on the forward strand.
GAACCTCCTCCAACAAAAGCTTTAAAATCTGTCCAAATTGCAATACAATAGGCATTTTGTTAGTACCCCCACCAGAGACACCTTTACCATAGAGTCTTTGGCTCATACCTCTTAGAACCTCTGGAACACCTATAATAGCTATAAATTGCCCATGCACTCCTGATGCAAGATTATTCTCTTTGGCCTCATGTTATATATCATTAGAGTGCGTATTGCTGGTCCATACTGCATTTTCCTGGAAATACAGACACTCAGAAGTTTTAAAACCATGACCCTCCATATCCAGCTGTTCATTATGCCTTTCGTCATGAAAGCAGCACCCCAAAAGCATGACCACCAGGGACTCTTGTTACAGAGTAGAGCCAATCCTGAACTTCTGACATATTTCCACTGCAAGAGGAGGTGACCTTTCTTGTCCTCAGTCCTTTTTCACATACCACGGCTGTTAACAGAGGTCACCCCTTTCCCAGACCCTCTGGCTATTTATGGAGCTCCTTGGGATCAACTGAATGAGCAGCAAAAGGAGTCAGTAGACATTATGGACAGTATCACCACTCTCAAACATGATAAATTTCACTGAATTGCTGTTGCTGTTCATTCTTTAACCGGGATGTCTCTGATAGAGTCTGAGGCCCAGAGGTCACCACAATTGACCAAACTCTAAGCAGTCATAGAACATTGGATGACCTGGTCAACTATTGGTCCCATTGGTACATTTTTACAGATTCATGGGCTATTGCCAAGGATCTGGCTGTCTGATATAGTTAATGACAGCAACAACAATTTCTTATCCAAGGCTCTTTCTTTGGTGTACAGAACTCTGGGTATCTCTTGCCTGAAAGATACACAAAATATAATTCAAGGTCACACATGCATCTATGCCTACTAAAGCCGCAATACAAGACTTCCCCAAGACATTCCTTATCCCCTTAGGAGTTTTAGACATCACTAATAATGATCAAGCACTCAGTCACTTCTCAGAATACATAATGCTAGGCTTTTGAAAATGGTATTTAATTGAAATTTCATTTTTCTTAACCTCTCTAGGCTTCAGGCCTCATAGAGTGCCATAATGGCTCACTTAAACAGGTTCAAATTCAGTTAAGTGAAAAATGGCACTTCTAGTCATCAGTCAAACATCAGGGGTCAGTTGCAATATGTCATTTTTTGATGTTTCCCTGCTGATAGCATTTAAACTTCTCTCTTCTCTTTCAGACTTATATCTGGGAAAGATGGTAAGAAAGCTTAGTGTTCCCTCCTTTGGCATTGGTAGGATCTTCAAACCATATTTGGACACAGTCACCCTGGCCCCATCTCATAACCAACGGAAAAACCCAAGCCCATCTTCTTTTCCTGGTCTCATTTTCATACCTGGTGCAGAGCTACTCAGAAAGTTCCATCATGTAGTTAATAAATATTTCCATATTTTTTGGCATATGTGCAGTATCATCAGTCTTGACGTCTGATCCAAATTTTGCTTGGGGTCCATCTTGTTTTTGATCAGTGGCTACGATGCCAACCCTAGATGCTAGACCTGTGACTCCTACCAAAGTTGGCCCATTTGTCTTAGGATAATGAGGCCACATTGTAGGAGGGCATTGTCTCCACCAGTACTTGACAAATAGACAGTACTGAACTTTTAACCCTTTTAAGCTCACTATCTGTGCCTCACTGCTGTTGTTTCTTTCAGGACAGAAATTTCTGTTACAATAGAAATGATTGAGCCCAGCTATATAGAAAGAATAGGAATGACCTGTGTAAATTTGGGTTATATGCTTATACATAGGAGATGATAGATTATGAAATGTCTCTCCATTGCAGACAGAGGCTGCTTTAGTTTTAGCTTATATATTGTCCCTTATACTTATTGGCAGTGACATCAAAGATCAGCAGGTGAGTTACTACTCCTTCGTTATAAGTCATAATAGAACTGGCCTTAGACTAGAATCTGCTGTCTAAAATATGACTTACTGCTAGCTGGAATATATTCATACTTGACTGTAATTAAATGCTGTGTGGCAAATTGGATGGATTTGGTTGCAGCCTTTTTTAGTTAATCAGAGTGGCCAATGAAGATGCAAAGTAATTTGAAAATTTGCTGGAAGCGAAGGCAAAGTAGGATTGCATTGTAAGTATTGGTGGGAGATGCCCATAGGTCTTTCATGTTCAATGTCTTGCTAGGTGTGCCAAGAATAAAAGGCTCTGTCTACTCTTCATCTAGGTCATTTCTCAGTGTTATGTTACTGAAGAGACTGGGTTCTCAAAGTTTGTTTCTCAGGGATTCTCAAGGGTTTTAACAGTTATCTTGAAAAAAGAGGTAGTATCTCCCTCTAGGACAGGGGAGGCTTGCTTAGTGATTGTTATAAAAAGAGTGGATTCTCTCAAGCTCAGAGTTTGTTTGTTTGTTTTTCTTTTCTAATATTCCACTGTTTGTGCTGGTACTATCTAAAGTCTTCTTGTAACCTATCCCCTGATGGTGCCTTCCACTGTTGGAGTTGGGGACAAAAAGAACTAATGGAAATATGTTGATGTTCATATTGCTTGTTGTGCCTTAAGTAATAAAGTCTTTGTGTCTGACCCAGGACTCTTGTGTCTTCTGTCAGCATCCATGAAACAGTAGCAGATACACTTATTAGCTGTAGTATAAAATCAAATGCTAAACCCAACATGTAATTCTAGAAATGTTCTCTGAAACAAGTTCTTTTCAATTCAGCCATTGATTGGTCTACACATTAGATACGATTTCTACTAGATAGTAATTTCCAGTCACTAGCATGCAAAAAATCCTAGGGTTATCAGCTATTTGCTGATCTTCTGGGAAGGGTGTAAGGAGATATCTTGAGCTGGGATTGGTCACTGAGTTACAACTGTTAGAAGCAGGCCTGGATGGTTAATAGGAGTTAGAATTAATACCATCCAAAGAATTTAAAACATAGGAAAATAATACTTACCCATGTTTTCTCTTTGTACAGTAGTTCCAAGTCTCTCTTTGTTCTGGAAATCAGATTTGTTTCCCTGGTTACAAAGACCAGCATACTCAGACAATTGGCAAGGTGACCATCTTAACTCACACTTTAAAAAAAAATCAAATTTTGCATATACAGGTATTTGCTAAGCTTCTGAGACAAGTCTTACAGGCTAGTAAGGTGGCTTTCCTTTCAAATGGGGTTAAAATATCAACTTCAATGAAATTAATTCTGAATTTTTATCATAAGCCAGGAACTGCATGTGCTTCACACATATATTTTTTCATAATCCATTAAAAGAATCTTATCAGATATAAACTAATACGCTCATAGTCCAGAAGATAAAATTGAGATGAGCTAGCTTATGCAATGTGATAATAATTAAGAGGTGATATGTGCTAGAATTTGTACTTGAAATAAAATATTCCTGATTCACAACCTCTTTTGTCAAGCAAACACTACAGCACTCTTGTTTTTTTTTTTTTTTAAATTAAGTTATACAAAACATGTAAATGGCTTTGAAAATGAAAATGAGTAGGACAAGAAATTTGTAGTGCCCTTTCTTGATCCTCAAGCTTTCATAAAAGAGAGAAAGGAGGAAGAGAGGGAGGGACAGACAAAGTGGGGAATAAAGGAGTCAAACTTTATAAAATATGTTACTTTTATTGCTTGGATGACAATATAGTAATGATTCACTTAATCAATTATTGATTTAATTTATAGTTCCTTTTTATGACATTTCATAAAATAAACAGTTTGATAAATTAATGCCAGAACACATCTAGAAAACAGAGTAATGTATACTTTTTCAGCCCTGAAGACTTCCTCAGGATCTGAAAAAATATGCTGGATGGAGATTTTGAATAGATTTTAGACTGAGAGAAACCATGCTATAGACTATATAAAGTTTTACATGTGAAAAAAGACAGCTAAAAAAAAAATAAAACAAATACAGAAAGGGCTGACACCAGTAAATTGTCTAATGTTGCATCAGGTTATAAACACAGAACCAGACCTTACGTCATCAAATAACACATTACGAAACTATGATATATTTTCTTTTCAATAATCTGTTATCAAAAGTGATGGAGAAACTTCTTTCAAAAATGTGGGTAAGCAACATGGAAATTTAGGCACTGGATTGTATCAGTAAAGGCCTAGGCAGATGAAAGAAGCCATTCTGGTTATTTTCACAGAGATAGATAATATAATGCAAAAAATTAGTAATTAGTTCCAAAGTTGTTAATTAGGTACTGAAAAACCCTAGCTATGATGGAGGCAGTACGTGCGGAAAGCGGCTTCCATCTTTGGAAAGAGATTTGAGTTACTAAATCTTTGAAGCTCTGTGGAAGTGCAGTGGGGGCAAAAATTCAGACCTCTAAAGACAGGAAATGCTGGCTCCAGCCGGTATCAGTGAGGGGCATGATTTCGCTGCCTCTGCAAGTGCTGGGAAAATTTGATACTCCAGGAAGGAACTGCTGCTCAGAGTGAAGAAGCACCGCTGGGTGCTGCTCACAGGCACAGGGAACAGCCAGCAAGCAACAGGGAACGACTGTAAGGGGCAGATGCCCCCTTCTCCTTCCCCTTAGTGGTCTCCTTCCTTTGCTCCCCGGGGCCAGAGCCTAATGGGAGCCAAGTTGGCAAAGCAGAAATCAAGTTCGCAGTCTTCCCCGCAGCCTCACAAAGCTCAGCCTACTGTCTCTCTTGGGTGAGACAATGGCCTGCACTGGGCAGGCTGCGCTTTAGCAACAGCGCATGCGCACACTTCTTACACGTATTGGTAACAACACAAATCTTGTGTGTTCCTGCCTCACAAGATGCAACTGTTGTTTAGAGACACAAAGACATTCTTACCCTGTCCCGAAATTGAGGAATCTCAAAGTTCTAAGAATCTTATCCGTTTCCGATAGACATTCACACTATCCATCTCTGAGCTGTGTTAATTATTCCAAAATTTTAGTCAAAATTCCATCTAAAATAAACCTCATGAGACTGGGTTAGAGTAAGAGACACCAGTATAAACTGATGTCAATTTTAATATATGTATATACATATATAGACAAGGAAATAATTATAGATATATGTGTATATAAGGAAATATATGTTTTACATGTATATTATATATAAATATATAAATATGTACCTATATATAAACATGCAAAAACTGTGTATACATATATAAAATAAAACGTGAGCAGCACCAAACAGACCCAGACACAAGATATTGATTTCTAAACTCCTTTTTTTTTTTTTTTTTTTTTTTAAATAAAGGGAACCAGAGTCCCTTGGAAGAATGGTTAATTTGTTTGGGACTGCAGCGGGGAAAACACAAGATGAGCCTACAGCATCTTGAAGTGCCTCAAAATAAGGAAGAGCTAAAAAACAAATAAATTAAAAAGATGAGCCATATCAAAAGGACACAGGAGCCAATATGATAGAGTTCACAATGGCCAAAGATGGAAAAATGAAGCCATAATAATTTTAGAAGTAGATTATAACCCCCTGAATAAAATAAATATCTATGAACCCTAAGAGATATAAGTAAATTATTCAGTAAAAAATCTAAATAGAATAAGAAATAAATCTTTCTTTCAGAAGAATTCTAAATAATATGCATAGGCCTCCATCCTTCCAGGAGGTACACTTCATTCCCTTCCCTTTGACTGTGGGCTGGATGTGGTGACTCACTTTCAAAGAATAGAGCGTAAAAAATAGGGGGGGGAAAGTAACGGTATAGTGGAGAAATATGGCAGACACTACCAAGGGATAAAGGTTAGATCATGAGTGGTATCATGTTGCTTTTATGTGTGCAGTGATACGATGTGATGAAAAAGCACATCTCTTGTTTCGTGCTCCTCACAGATAGCCAGCCCCTCAGTTTATTTGTGAGAAAATATCAGACAAATCCAATGTGAGGAACTTTACACAAAATTCCTAAAGAATACTCTTCAAAACCCAGCCAGGGAAGAGTCTGCTCCCTCTCTGATATTGTTTCAGTGACACAAGGTGCTCATAATCTCAAGGAAGTAACCTCAACGTATGATTCCACGGAACACTTCTCGTAACCCCTGATGAAAGCAATCCATCCTTGGGAAGCAAGACTTCCAATTTGTCAAAAGTCAAAGTTGTGGGCATGGAAGCAAAAGTTCAGAATAGAATACCAGATACATTTATGAGAAGAGTCCCTCCCACTTCCACCTCTTGATTCCTTGACATAAAGATTGACCCATTCCTAGAAAGCACCAGATTTCTATGACAGGTGACTTTAACATCAGGACTCTCCACTAGCATTGCCAAACCTTTCTTAGAACTTCTCTGCAGTCTGAAACACTTCCACCCAAAACAACTTTCCTTTCCTCTCTTCTGCACTCAGCCTGAGCCCTACATCATGGTCTGACAGTTCTATGAGGATCTCCTGGCTTCCTTCCCATTTTCTCTCACAGATGTTTCCCCTAACAAATTTCCTGCATGTCTAAGCATGTTTTTGTAACTGCTTCTTATGAGTCTAGACCGACATAAAAGGGGAAAGATTTGAATAATTAAAAACTTAGAAGCTTAGAGGGTGAGCCACGTGAAGTTGAAATTCAAACCTCTGTGGAGGAAACACAGCTCAGCTGATACCGATATCTCTGAACCAGGAAGAGAACCCCAAAATGCCTCTGAGCAACAGCAGGAGCCCACAGAGATTTGTATCTCAGGGGGTGCACTGAGGCAGTTTCTGCCGGTATTTGAAGAAGCGCAAAATGGATTTGGTTGCGGCTCCAGGACTGAATCACTGCTGCCAGGGTGGAAGCAAGGCTAGGGTGATAGGCAAGGAAAGAAGAAACTGACAGTACGCTACAAGCAGGATGGAACAAGGAGCAAGTCCCCTCCCCCCATCCCTCCCCCCAGCCCTGCATCTCCCTCTTGCAATTCACGTTGACACAGTCTAAGAGAGAGCAGCTGTGATCTCCTTATATCATTTGGGTGTTTTTTTGTTTTTGTTTTTGTTTTTGTTTTTTTAAGAAATGGCAGTTGTTTTCCTGGGAAGGGTTCCTTGAATTAAATGGCAATTCTAGGGCTTAGTAGGATGCAATGTAGTACATTTTGCTTTTCCTAACAGGTTGATATTTTAAGGTAATAGTAAACACAATGCTCAAGAAAAATTATGTGATTGAGGCACTTGGGTGGCTCAGTTGGTTAAACATTGGACTCCTGATCTTGGCTTAGTTCATGATCTCACAGTTGATGTAATCGAGCCCTGTGCCAGGCTTTTGGGATTCTCTCTCTCCCTCTCTGCCCCTCACCCACTGGTGCTTGCTCTCGCTCTCAAAATAAATAAATATTAAAAAAAGGAAAAATTATGTGATTAATAAATACATGCGAGAAAGCTTACAGACATACCACATCAGTATATTACTGAATAATAATTAAAAATTACTAATATTTATTAATTTTTTTGTTTTACACACTGTGCTATGAATCAGTAAATTAGATTATTCTTGTCTAATGTTGACCAAGCACGTTTTATTTCTTGCTATGTGTGCCACTGTGCTAGAGCAGGTTATGTGACAGATAAAGGCTGTGCCATTTGGGGGTGTATCATTTACAAGGAAAGAAATTCATGAAACCACCACTTGCTCTAAGAGTTAATTTCAGTATTTTAATACTGTGGTCAGAAAAACTAATGGAACTTGACCCATGCTGGAGTTTGTGAGGATATTCTCTGAGGAAATGAAATTTAATCTGAGACCTGAAGGGAGAGTAGATTTGTTTAGGAAAAGGGAAGGAGAGGAGGAGGAAAAGCTTGCCAAAGAAAGGGAGCATTGTAAGTACAAGCCTCCTGGCAAGATTGAACAGGTAACTTATTGTGGGGGAGGCACTTCACCCACATTATCTTACTTCCAAACCACCCTACGGGGCATGCAAGCCCTTTTATGGATTATCTCTCATTTTAAGGGGTTAAGAACAAAAGTGAAGCTTAGTGATTTTCACAAGACCACAAAGGCAGCAAATTGTGGCTAGATTTGAATTCAGGAGTATAAATCTCACATTCTTAACTATTAATGTTCTTCTCCCCGTCAACACTTTTGAGGGTGGCCTAATGAGCAGACACACAGAGTTAATTCCTTTTCCAGCCACATCAGCAGTTGATAAGTACTTGAACTTCAGTCTTGAGATTATTGTGTAGTAGGTTTATCAACAAATATGCATAAAACTTTAATTTGCTCCTGATTCAATGAAGATTTAGTGAAGAATTCAGTGGTGAGGAAAAAGCAATGTACTACAAATTACTATTATAGCCATTTCTTTTTTTTTTTTTTTTTTTTTTTAAGTAGGCTCCACGCCCAACATGGTGCTTGAACTCACAACCCTGGATCAAGAGTTGGATGCTCTATTGACTGAGCCAAACAGGCACCCCTACAAATTGCTATTAAAAACCTTTAGATACAAAAATCTAAAATTTACAAGTGAATATTTTTTCTACAAAAGGATTCTTTGGTTTTTATAATTCCATATCATAATTAATCCCTATCATAATTTAGTAATTTTTTCTGATATGTTAGGTAGGCAGAAAGGTCAACAAAATACCTAAACTTTTAATAAGCATCTGAATTGGAAATACAGAGATTATTTTTTTAGTTCTTTAATTAGGCCTTTGCTTCTTGGCACAATCACACACACGCACACACACACACACACACAAGTTGTTTTGTTTTTCTATCTATGGTAACAATGACGGTTTGTTTTGTCCATCTGGAAAATTGAGATAATAATCCCAACTTGATGGGCTATTGAGAGGATTAGGGAATGTATGTGTGCATAGCAATGTTCTCCAAGCTAAATCCAAAACAGGAGTAGGAGTAGGTGAAGGGCCATGGGAACTTCACAAGTGAAGCACAGATGTGAGAAAGATCATTATGTCCTTAAAAAATAAGTTGCCTGGGATTGGTTTTTAAGGGAGTTAGATGCTCTCCTTTTGAGTGACTTGAAGGATATTCTAGCTCTTTAGTCTTTACTCTCTTCAGTTTGCTGGAGATAAATTATTTCACGCAGTTCCTAATACTGTATGAAGTACAGTCTAATTAAAACTTCATTCTACCTACTCAAGAAATACTACTCTTTGTGCAAGTTTGTGATTCCTTCCCCTTAAAGATCACAGGACAGCCCCCCTGAAGGCAAAAGCTGGGGGATTTTCAGACAAGGGGATATAGGCTTAACCCTCAGTCTCAACATTTCTTAACTGGATGATAGTCAGCAAGTAATTATAGGTTTTTTTTTTTTTTTGTATCAAGGTAATGGAAATAATAATACCTGCCCTATGGAGACTGATCGTGTTGAATGAGATAATGTGTAAGTAAATTGTCAAGCAGTAAACTCTTAGTTAACTCTCCAAACCTTCTTATAAAGGAAACCTATTCTTCTGTAACCATTTTAATATTGCAAAATGTCTGGAATACATTGTTCTTGATTTTGTGTTTATGATTTATTTTATCACGATTTGTTTTGTATGGTTTCCTGGCACACAACTAGGCCAAAACAGCATAATAGCCACAGTGGTATAATTTATTGTGCAGAACACATCAAACACATGTACAGAATACTGAGATGAGAAAATGATCCCCTTTGTGTACTATGAATCTTAGACATATTAGGATGAAAAAGATGGACGCATTTTAAAACGCTGAATTAAATGGACAAAGTGATAGGAAGATCTCTATATCATGGTCAAAAGAAAGAGTTACAGCTTATATATATTCTGTAAATAGCAAACGTGACAAGATAGAGCAAAAGAACATCAGATAATTTTAGATGATGAATTGACTTTTCGTTATTACACCCTAAATGGAAAAGCAAATAATCTTTTAAGAGAAACTGAGAAGAGAAATGCTGCCAAAGAAATTTGGCCCTGCAGCTGTGAAGGCCAAGGTGAAATAGATGTAGTGGTATATACATAAATAAATTTTTAAAAACTTAAAAGCATCTGGAAAGCCTTTTACATAGAAGCTGGTCATTGTGTGCTATAGATCCACATATTCTAGTAATCTAACCTTTACCTTATCATGAAATACAAAAAGTACAGGCTGAGATGTGCAACTATTTTATTAAAATAAATCCCAGTAAATGGCATGATAGATCTGACATCTTGAATTGAATTCTTCTAGCTCCCTTCTTCATTACCCTATCTTGTTACTAAATAGAAAGGCGTAGCGTGAAATAGCAAACAATATACAATAATGATTTCCCCATACATTTTGGGGTATTTTTTATAATATAGGAGAGGAAAACAATAATAATAACACTCAAAATAATGGCCAGTGCTTATTGCACCCCTAGGGCAGTACCGATGTGATGCTAGGCATTTTTAATGTACCTTAGCTTATTTGGAGGTTCAAAAGCATCACCAAGTCCTGCAAAGGTAGCAGTATTACCTGAAGTTTTCAAAGGGGAAAATGTAGGACCTGAGATCTGTCTTTGTAGATCTTGAGAGTAACAGAAGTGTGCAACACACATAGGTCTCTTATGTGTAGGCTGGCACTTTTGAGGAACTGGAGGAAAGCTATTGGCCAAATTTTCTAACTTAATGATTTAAGTTGAAACTTGTAGATAGTCAAGATAAACTTGCCTTACTCATGGTTCTGTTTGTAATGGAAAGCTGTTCATTTCCATTAAAAAAATTACATAGAATTTTTTAAGTAGTAAATGTATAGATTTAGCAAACATTAAGCGATATTTTCTTGTCTTCAGCACCCATTGTAGTCCTTCTGGGTAGGAATATAGTAAACTTTTTCAGGAACTCTACTACCACTCAGCAACAGCAATATCAAGAATAGGATTCCAAGAAAGCATGTGAGGTGTTCATCTGAGATGTTCAGTTCTGTTTTCCACTTAAATTCTTAGGGTGGGGAATGTAATAGCATAACATAAACTATGGTGCAATTGCAAGGAATACATTTGAGTATCTAATGGTAGCAAAATATAATTAGTAATCTTGTTTCAAAAACCATTGATTTATTTTTTGTCACAAGAAGACTAATTTCTTGGGGTAAACGGAAAACATCATGCAACATTTCTGTTAAAAGCTAACTAACCTAGGGGCACCTGGGTGGCTCAGTCGGTTGAGCGTCCGACTTCTGCTCAGGTCATGATCTCACGGTCCGTGAGTTCGAGCCCCGCGTCGGGCTCTGTGCTGACAGCTCAGAGCCTGGAGCCCATTTCAGATTCTGTGTCTCCCTCTCTCTCTGCCCCTCCCCTGTTCATACTCTGTCTCTCTCTGTCTCAAAAATAAATAAACGTTAAAAAAATTTAAAAAAAAAAGCTAGTTAACCTAAGCATTATTTTCTTAATGGTAAATTGTCTCTAAAATTACACAAAAGTCTCCTTTATTTTCAGATAAAAATTTTCACTGAAGTATTAGCATGTATAAAGAAAAGTGTGTACATCTTTTAAAAAAAAATATTTATTTATTTATTTTGAGAGAGACAGAGAATGAGCAGGGTCAGGAAGAGAGGGGGGAGAGAGAGAATCCCCGGCAGGCTCCACACTGCCAGCACAGAGTCCGACGTGTGGCTCGAACCCACAAACCATGATGAGATCATGATCTGAACTGAAAGCAAGAGTTGGATGCTTAGTGAACTGACCCACCCAGGTGTCCTGCACACATCTTATGTAAAGCTCAAAGCATTCTTCCATATAATCGCATGCTTGTAACCTGCACTCTAATAAAAAAATACCAACACTTTAGAAACATCTTTGTTCCCCTCCAGTCATTACCACCAAAACACACCTCGATTCTCATTTCTGTCCCTGTAGATAAGTTTTGTCTTTATGTAAACAGAAACCAACAGTCTTTTTTTTTCTACTCCATCTGGCTTATTGAGTCCAACACCGAGTCTGTGAGATTCATTCATGCATACTGTGTGTTGCAGTAATTCGTTCATCTTTATTACTGCATAGCATTTCATTGTATAATCATGAGACCCTGTATTTATCCAGTTTGAGGAGTGTTTATTTTCCAGATGTGGGCTATACTATATAGAATGTTATAAGATCATTGTGCACGTGTTATGGCGCACATGTCTATGCAATTCTGTTGGGTATGTTGCTAGGAGTGAAATAGCGGGATTACAGGATGTGTGCAAGCTTTAGTTGACACTGCCGAACAATTTTCCTAAGTGATCATATTAATTTATATGCCAGCATTGTAGAAGAGAACAGTTGCTCACATTCTCCCCTGTTGCTCCAAGTTCTCTCCCACACTTGGTATAATTAGTCTTTTTAATGACAGCTCTTGCGGTGGTGTAGAGATGTCTCATGATGGTCTTAATTTGCTTTTCCTTGATGACTAACAAGGTTGAACTACTTTTCATTGAAAAAAAATAACTGTATGATAATTTTCAAGTCTTTTGCCTTCCCCTCATTTAATTATTTGTCTTTTTCTCTTCTAGTTGTAGTAAATTCTTTACATTAAAAATTTGTTTAATGTTTATTTTTGGGAAAGAGATAGAACACAAGTGGGGGTGGATCAGAGAGAGAGGAAGACAGAATCTGAAGCAGGCTCCAGGCTCTGAGCTGTCAGCACAGAGCCCATCACAGGGCTTGACTCCACAAACTGTGAGATCATAACCTAAGCTGAAGTTGGGTGCTTAACTGACTGAGCCGTTCGGGTGTCCAGAAATATTTTACATTTCAGAAACCTATTCTCTGTTAGTATATATATTGCAAACTCTGCACATATGTGTGGTTTCACGTTTACACTTTTAAGAATGATTTTTATGAAAAGTTCTTAATTTCAATATAGAAATTGAATCAATATTTTCCTTTATATTTACTTTATTATATCCTGCTGAAGAAATATTTTTCTACCCCAAGTGTCTGCTCTTCTCTGTTACTGTCTAAAACCTTAATATTTTTAACATTTTTGATATGGGTGTAAAATTCATCTAGATTTGAGTTTTGCATATGATAAGACATAGGAATCAAGATTTTCTTTTTCTCTTTGGATACTTAATTCACTGTGGTAACCAATGATTCCTAGTCTCTATCGCTGGATATTAATTTTGCATGCTCAAGAATTTTATTTAAAATGAAGCATTTGAGATATATATTTTTGTGCCTGGCTTTCTTCATTCAGCATGTTTTTGAAATCATGTTACTGTGTAGTTCATTCACTTTTGTTAGTTCTTCATTCATTAGTTCATTCACTTTTGCTAGTGCTGGGTAAAATTCCATTGTATTAATATAACAATTTGTTTAGCTATTCATTTTTTAATAGTGATTTAGGTTGTGTCCAGTCTTTGGTTATTATAAATAAAACTGACATGACCATTTATGTATAAGCCTTTTTTGTGAACACCTTTTATTTCTCTTGGGTCCATACTCAGAGAGGATTTGCTGGATCCCATGGTGAATGTATGTTTTACTTTATAAGAAAGTATAACTGTTTTCCAAAATAATTGTATTATTCTACACTTTTAATAGCAATGCATTAGAGTCTAATTTGTTCCACATATTCAGCAGCACTTGGTATTTTCCAATCCCAATTTATCATATTGTTTTTCTTTTATGGTTAGTGATTTTGTGTCATGACTATGAAATTTTTGCCTATCCCAAGGTCAAGAATATGGTGTCCTAGAATGTTGTAGTTTTTGCTTTTGTGTTTATGTTTATGATCCATTTTGAGTTTAATAGTGCATATGGTATCAGGTGAGGCTTGACATTGAAATTTTAACCTTCTCCCTTGTCACCTTTGTTGAAAATGACTACATATATGGATCAATTTATGGACCTTGATTCTGTTCCTTTTAACTATATACCTATTTTATATACTATATACCTATTCTATGCCAGTAGAATATTTTCTTGATTATTGATTGATTTATGATAAATCTTGATATCAGGTAGTCTAAGTTCTCCAACTTTGGTCTTTTTCTACAACTGATTTTGCTACTCTAGATCCTACGCGTTTCCATATAAATTTTAGAATCAACTAATTTCTACACAAAACTAGATGAGATAGTAATTGGAATCACACTGAAATACACAGAACACATTGGGAAGAATACATACATCATGACTAAAATTAACAACTCAGGAAACAACAGATATTGGCAAGGATGTGGAGAAAAGGGAATACTCTCGCACTGTTGGGAATGCAAACTGGTGCAGCCACTTTGGAAAACAATATGAAAATTCCTCAAACAATTAAAAATAGAACTACCCTATGACCCAGAAGTTGCATAGATATTTATCCAAAGGATACAGGAGAACTGATTTGAAGGAGCACATGCACCCTGATATTTATAGCAGTGCTATCAGTAATAGCCAAATTATGGAAAGAGCCCAAATATCCATCGACTGATGAATGGATAAAGAAGATGTGGTTTATATATAAAATGGAATAATGCTCAGTGATGAAAAAGAATTAAATCTTGCCATTTGAAACAATATGGATGGAGCTAGAGGGTATAATGCTAGGTGAAATAAGTCAGTCAGAGAAAGACAAATATCATATGATTTCACTCATGTGGAATTTAAGAAGCACAACAGATGAACATAGGGGAAGGGAAGGAAAAATAATACAAACAGAGAGGGAAGCAAACCACAAAAGACTCAATATACAGAACAGACTGGGGGTTGCTAGAGGGGAGGCAGGTTGGGGGGGGGGATGGGCTAAATGGGTGATGGGCATTAAGGAGGGCACTTGTTGGAATGAGCAGTGGGTATTGTAAGTAAGTGATGAATCACTAAATTCTACTCCTGAAACCAAGACTGCACTGTATGTTAACTAACTTGAATTTTAAAGAGTAAAGAAATAAAGAATACATATATTAATTTTATTGCCTTATCCAATCTGTGAAAATAGTGTTTCTCCATTTATTTAGGTGTTTTGCCTCTGTTTTTTTAGTTCAACACCATAGAAGGGGATCTAGTCTAACTCAAAGTTTTGAGTTAAAACACATACCTTCTTTTCTAGTCATCACAGGGTCAGGGTTTTAAAGTTGACTTCATATGGTAGAAACATTTTATCAGAGGAGTATATTTAGGACATCAGATTGTGATGATAATTATATACACATTACTCATACATAACACACAGGAGATGGAGTTTGTATAAAAAGGAATCCTTCATTATCAAAATGTATACTTATTTTGTAAGACCATTTACATGAACATTTATGTACAAAATCACTGGATTTCACTTGACACATGGCAATTTGATTTCCAGGAAACTATATATGGCAAACTTAGTCACTGCAAAAGAGGGTACTGTTTAAGAAAGAACACACATACATACACATATATACATAGAAGATAATACCCAAAAAAGGCAACTCTTAAAAGTGGATAAAACAAAATGAGCAAAACTTATATCTTTTCTCTTATATCAAAGCTGAAGAAACTTTCTCACCAGGACTTCAGATCGGAAACATTGCTCTATATTCTATTGGGCATGTAAAGTTTGGCATCAGTTAGGTACTAGTTAATTAATGAATTAAAAAAAAAAAAACTAAGTAGCTAAAAAGGCAAAAATCTTCAATCCTTCCCATACACTGTCTTTTCTAAATTTGTTCAGAACCCGAATACTTAAATCATAACTGAATACAAAGAAACTAAGTGGTCTCATATATGTTTTACATACAGAAATGCACTTATTCTAGTTGGTCATTAGTAAGTAAAATATTAGGACATTTTAACTAGTCTATATTCTTTCCTCTTTTAATAATTTGGAGCATATGGGTGTAATGTTCTATACTGGAGTTTGGAGATTTCTATATATTTGGAGATCCTTAATGTTTCAGTGCTGTCAATAAAAATGTATTGGTGAATATACAAAAAGGATAGATCAAAAGAATGGAAAAAGATCCTCCCCAAAGATAATCAGGAACCAAGGCAAATTGAGAAAAGTATTGAGATTGTTATATGGTTGCAACTGGCAACTTTTAAGAACCCAAAGTTCTTGCCTGATTTAACACGTTATGTTATGTAACTATTGTACTGTTGCTCAAGAATTGGAGTGACTTGACAATTTCTTAGAAAAATTCTGGTGTTGCCTGCCTGCATGTACCACGGTGGCCTATTTCCATTGGAAAGGGTTGACTGTCCATTTGGGCAATGAGAGTGGTCATGCTTTATAACTTTTATATTTAACTGTTAGATTTATCCCTGGTAGTTTGACTTTGAAAGCATATGAATCTGCCTTCATTGAGCAGTATAAAATACCATATCAGGGAAATGAAGAAACACTGAGATATTTAGAGAAGACTTTTTGTTGTTGTTGTTTGGTTGGTTAGTTTTTTGTTTGTTTGTTTTTGAGAGAGAGAGAGAGAAAGTGTGAGCAAAAGCAGGGAGAAGGGCAGAAGGATAGGGAGGTAGTGAATCTTAAGCAGGTTTCACGCTCAGCACGGAGCCCTATGGTGGGGCTTGATCTCAACATGGTGAGGTCATGGTTGAGCCAAAATCAGCCAACTGAGCTACCCAGGTGTCCCAAGGGAAGAGTGTTAAGGTACCTGCAAAGAGAAGGGAAGAGGAGTTAGGCTAGAAAGACTATTTAGCTAGCAGAGAGCTCACATTCAATTTAAGGATTCAGATTTAGACTTTTATATTTTCTCTAACTGAAGTTATATCCTAAATTAGAAAAGATTTTTTTGTGGTAAAATATCAGTTTTCACATAAGAATTTACATACTTTAAAATCTTATTTTAGAATTTTAAAAGAATGTACTATATATGTCTAAAAACTGTCGTGAGTGTCTCTTGACACATAGACCACTGGAGGTTGGATTAAATTGGTTGAATTCCTTATGTGATGAATTTCATGGATTGTAATTCTGTAATCTTTTGTAATGCATCATGGTAGCAACAGATCCAGTTCTGTATTGGCTATAAGCATGTTGATACAAACATGAGAGGCAGTGTAACAAAGAGGCCATGTAGTGAGTATTCAGAATGTGGGTTCCTGAGACAGAGAGAAAACTGTTATAACACATGTCCAAGTTATATATCTTCTCTAAGCTTCGTTTCTTCATTTTTAAAGTGGTGATTTATAAAGTGGTGATTTAATTGTTAATATGAAAATTAAATAAATACTTTCTCACCATACACAATGCCAACTGCATAATCAGTGACCTGTAAGTATTAGCTAATATCACCATTATTAGGAATATCATCTACAACTGCATTGGATTCTCTATAATTGTAATATATATATATATATATATATATATATAATTGGATCCAATTTAATTGTAATATACATATATATATATATATATATATAAAATTGGATACAATATATAATTGGATCTCTGAATCTAAAGAATGTTTTTTGTAATTTATTGCCAAGGGGAAAAGAAAATTTTTCTTTCCTAGAAGGAATAACTCTGCTTTTATTTTCCAGATACAAAGAACAATGTAACTTACTTTTATCTTTTTACTCTTATTGTTGAGCAGTTTTATATCAAGTTGAAAATCTAATTTTAGAAATTGTATTTACCTTCACTTTTGGTATATTTACATTCTTTTTCTTTCCTTGGTCTAGCTTTTTTTTTTAATGTATTAATGATATGCAATTTTACTAATGACAGATTTCTAATGCTTTCTTTAAAGAGTAAAACAATATAATTGGGTTATGAACATGATATCTGAGCATAGTTTTACAATTGGTGGACTAAATTTTCCAGAAGTCTTTTATAATACAAAATAACACACCCCCAGGGAAGAGAGAATTTAGATTCACAATTCTGCTAAATGAAATAGGTCACATGACACATATAAATCTACATGGAAAGATTTTATTTTTATTTTATTTTAATATTTATTTATTTTATTTATTTACTTATTTAGCGAGAGAGAGAAAGAGAGAGAGAGAGAGAGAGGGAAAGCATGAGCAGGTGAGGGGCAGAGAGAGAGAGGAAGAGAGAATCCCAAGCAGGCTCCACACTGTAAGCACAGAGCTCAACATGGAGCTTGAACTCATGAATAATGAGATCATGACCTGAGCTGAAATCAAGAGTTGGATGTTTGACTGAGCCACCCAAGTGCCCCTGGAAAGATTTTTTTAAAGTATTAATCAGATTCAATAATTTAGTAATCATAATGAAGGAAAGCCTGTCACTTAATGTAAGAAAAGTTCAGTATCAGAATTTCTATCAAAATAACTCACAACATTATTAAATAAGAGGAGAAAAATCATATATCAATTGACTCAAAAAATCTTTTGATCAGGTTCACCTATTTTTCACAAAAAATCTTTATTAGCAAATTAGAAATATAATGAGATTACTTTTAGTTGATAATGTTCCTCATTAAAAAAATACAGCAAATATTATTCTAAAGGAAAAAGCTTAGATTCATTCTGTACAACTTAGAAAAAAAGATACCAATGATATTTCTAAGGTTGAACTTATAAAAGTATTGGCCAAAGTTATAGAGAATACAAAGCTAAAATAAAAATTGTGAGGATTGAAAAGAAGTTTTAAAAGTCTTATTTGAAGATGATTTCCCCATCAGGAATCACTAAACAAACTATTAAAATGAATAGAAAATTTAACAAAAAAGCAGTAGCATTTCTTTACTGGTGCTGGAAAGGGAGATTGCAATTCAGGTCCTGCAGGTGGAGGTGCCTTTGTAAGTGCCCCAGTTTTTGACTTGGGACTCCAGAGACCCAACTTTAAAAATTAGGGCTGCCACTTGGAGTAAGAATAACGCCCTAGAGTAAAAGCTTGGAGTAAAGACAATACTGAAATAGAACAGTCCATCAGAAGTCAAAAAGTCAAACGTTGGAGGAAAGATACACTGAATCACATTAGAAACTGAAAACATTTAAAGCCACATTCCGGAATGTTATTTTGGCTTGCATGATTCTAGCAGATCTACTGGACTTCTGGCCAATCCATCATAGTAACACACCTGAATATTTTTAATGGGATTCTTTCCAAGCCTGCTGTAAACTCCATGAAGTTCTGATCACTATATCAACAATAAGCCAGACAGTACTATTATACGTTTTCAATAAAAACTTGTTAAATAGTTCTTTTAATTTATAGTACTCACTTTGACATTTTTAGTCCTGGGTCCTCCTTAAGACCTTGTCTTCTGTCCACCTGACCTTTCTTGTCCAGCTATACAGAGAACGTTTGTCTTAACTTTCAAACTCATATCTTCATCCTTTCCTGCTTTGACTGACACATTTCATGACTAACGTCATGTTATGAGTGAAAATTAGAGAACACCATTGCATGCCAGATTATGATGGTACAATCTTAGCAGGTCTAAGTAAACATTTCTTTTATAACTTAGTTAAGTTAGTTAACATATTTCAAGAGCTTGGAACAGTGTCTGACGCATTAACTATTTTATTGAAAATTACTCTAGCCAAGAGGACTCCAGATATTTCCAAATAAAAAGTAGAGGTCAGGTGCTACTCTCTGCTAATGACTCATATTTTCTTTCTTTTATTCTAAATGTTTATTTATTTATTTTGAGAGGTGGGGAAAGGCCAGGAAGAGAGGGAGAGAAAGGATCCCAAGTAGTCTCTGCACTGACAGCACGGAGTCTGATGAGGGTCTCCATCTCATGAACTATGAGATCATGACCCGAGCCGAGAAATCAAGAGCCACATGCTTAACTGACTGAGCCACCCATGCACCCCTAATGATGAATATTTTTAATCGAATGAACCATGGTAAAAGTAAATACAACACTTAACAACTTTAAAACTACAGCAGAGGCATATATGAAATAGGAATGTTTATCTTTGTAAAAAGCATTTAAAAAATTCATGATCTGTAGTTTAGTACATAGAATTTTAGCTTTTGCTCTTATTAAGTACCAAAAGATAAGCTTACAAACCCACATTTGTAATTCCTCACTATCATAGTGCATATATTACTTGAGTCTTCATGAGACACATCTAACTGGCTGTATTGATTCTCATTAATTATAGATTAGAAGTTAATTATTTCCCAGAAAGAAAGGCATAATGTTATATGTATAATGTATAAAAATGAAAATGTATAATAATGTATTGAGAACCTGAATAGAAAAAGGAAAATAAAGTATGCTGTCCTCAACATGAATCCCAGAAGTTCGTTACAGTAAGTAAATATCCACTATCGATGGCTAAGTGTGTACATAATAAGTGAAAGCATTTCTCTTATTTTCTTTTCCTAAAAACAAGCAAATAATTACAACATAGTTATAATTTCTCTATTCTACACTGTTGATGCATTTTAGCACAATAAACTTACTTGGAATAAAAAATTTGTAGATAAAATATGCATGATGTGTTATCTAAGAAGTTTCAAATTTTTTTCCATTTAGCTTTCTTATTATGGCAAATTACCTTGTCTCTTTCTTGAAAAGATTCAATTTTAAATTAAGAAAAAGTTTCAGTGTATGAGATACAAATACACATCTGAACATTTTCCTTGTTGTATAATAAATGGACTTTACAAAGCTATAAACTATTCTGAGTTTATGGGCTTTGGGAAATAATGACCTCCATTAGAGTCTATAATGCATTCTGGGCAATATCATAAAAAACGTGTCAGCTGAGTAATTTCTCCCTCAAAATGATCACCTTCAGTGAGAAATAAATCACTTGCATATATTCATAGAAGAATCTCTGTGGATTATCTCTAATTCATATGCATGTATCTTCATTTTGAAATTTTATAGAAAATGGGTAGGTCACTATATAACCAGATTTCAGTTACTACATAAAAGAATGTCTCTTTTTTGAAAAGTGTGCTTGTGTAGAAATGTAAAAATACTCATTATAGTTCCTTATCAGTCTTAAGTGTATCAACTTATCTGCAGTCATCCCTTAAATATTTATAAATTAAATTATTTGAAGACACATATTAGCTGGTCTTTCCACTGATCTCTTATTCTTTTTGTTTGTTTGTTTGTTTTTTCAGTCACCCCAGATCTCTTATTCTTATACAGTAGGTATTATACTTTCATATGTTCTCATTCAGGATAAATGGCCTTTTATACTATGATGTAAGATGTAAATATATTTCCTACTGCTAATAATAATATTAGTAATAATAAATAGTGGAAGTATTATTGTCTTCTCTTAAATAGACTTTTAATTGTCTGTGAATATAAATAACACTGTTAAATGGTATTTCAAGAAGAATATATTACCTGTATATTCAGAACATGATGGCTTATAAAATTCAGCTATTTTCTAATATTAATATTTCTATTGATTTCAGCACAAACACTACTCATTGCGAGTATTACAAACTGACTGTGAATATAGCTCTTACATAATTTACAAGGGGATTTACAATAGTATACAAGATAAAAATATCAAAGATGACTCTCTAAATCCTAAATAAGTTCTGAAATTTACATATTGAGTCATGCCTCTACATTAGTAACTCTCAGCTTCTAAACCTTCAAACATTATGTCCCACTGATTTCATCACTATCTACCTTGTATTATCTATTACATATTTTAGATAAATATATGTAGATATATACTATATTTGTTACATATATGGATTTATATACCTATAAATATATTGATATATACATGTAAATATAGGATAGAAGATATGTAATATATATACAGTATGTGTCTATACACAAAATATATAACAAAAAACATTATATATACAATATACATATATAATTTTATCTTCTAGTATGTAAGATTTTTATAGATAAGGTCTTGTCTGTAGCTCTCTCAGCTGCTAACACAGCAATTTTCACAAAGTTTTAGCGACTGTTTTTTATCAATGATTAAATCAATATTTCATCTTACATTTCTATTACTTAAAGGTCGAGTAAGTAATAATTATAATTCATATTTACGGGATGGTTTCTGTGTGGCAGCCATTGTTAGGTCTGTATAAACCCCTTAGAGACCATAGAATGGAAATGTTAATAAACAGTTTATGTGAATTATCGCCTTCTGATGATGCTTTAATTTAATTTAAACTAATTTTATTTTATTTTAATTTAGATAATTTAGATAGAAATTTTTAGAAAATTATTCAAAGGAACACATTTGAATTGTAAAACATGAAACAGATATCATTGAAAAGAATAAGAAGTGGAAATAATTAAATCAACTTCTGCAAGCATAAATTACCTTGGGAATAAAGTCAACCCAGTTTAAGCAAATAGAAATAATTTTTAACGCCAATATTTGTGGCGTTAAAAATTGACTACCTGGGTACTACCCTGGATTTGTACTATGAACCAATTCAGCATCATTGTAAGATAAATTCAGCATTTTGTTAAATTCACTTAGAGTCACATGTCCGCATTCACTTTCCTTTCATTCTGCAAGCCATGTAACTATTAAGAGTGTCTCTAACATCTTACATTGTAGAAATTGCTTTCCTGAAAATATGTCACTTTTATGTATTTTGCTTTTGAACACAAATAAGTCTACAAATTAATTTATTTTGAACTTTTTTCAGAAATAATTATCATTCACATAACTTAATCTAATTTAGTTTTGTTTTATTTTCATTTAGGCTAAAGTAGTATATAATCTACCCATAATTTTTTTAAGTGTCAGCTTCATACACAATGATTTAACAAGAATATCCTTCTCTTGATTGTGAGACATAAACTATCTAAATTTGAATCCAATAAAAATCAATATCTCATTAGATTCTATGAAGTAAATTGATGTCTCTTTTAAATGCTTTATTTTGGAGCAGATAGAATGCCAAAGCAGAAGCTGAGGAAGCACTTTAAAAACAAACAAAACCAAAAAAATGGCATTTAAACTTTATTTAGTCATTTTAGAATGTAAAAAAGAAACTCTTCTTGCCCTTCTCAGGAGAATGGTGATGTTCTCAATAAGGAGATTACTTTTCCTTTGAAAGTAAATATGGATGGGAGTAAAGGGAAAAAATACCTCCAACGCCAACTTTGGAAATGACAATGAGAGTTGGTTTTACTAGGGACATGCCACAGAGGCATATGTATTCATTTAAAAGCAGTGACTTTTATTTTAAATGTGATTATTTCCCTCTGTGGCCATAAATTAAGGGCAGCTATTATTAAATTTAATTATTTTCTGTAGCATCATGAAGCTGGGGGAAGATTTTCCTCTCAAAAATGTCCTCAATGACTACAAAGAGAACTCTTCTAAACAAAGGTCATGCTTTCTTGTTTATGTTCACTCATATATTTAAGACTAAAAAAATTGAGCCAAACAATATAAACAGAGATTTGGCTAAGGAAAATCAAAGCCAAATAAATTATATGCATGCAATAGCATGAAAAAACTGCTTTTAGAAAATCTGAGTATTTTCTTTATGGAAGTATATTTTGTGCAATGCGCAACAGTGATTATTTATCATTCCCCATCTACTGATTTGGAAAACAAATGATAGGATCTGTCTCACTAATAACAACCATCTAACAAATGATCATAACTTTCAGGATGTTATTTTTCAGCATTTAAGTTACAGAAGCCTTGTAGAGATTAATCAAAATTACCACCAAAAATACTCATAACGTTCCTGAGATAATGAGAATTTTTTGTATCTATATATATAATTGAGAAAACGTATGTATGATGCTTTGGAATCTATAACCCCCACTGATACACTTATACAAAGATACAAACCAAATTAAAAGTGATTTTGCCAAACAGCTGCAAGACCTTGCTGATTTTTCTTATAAAATTATGTTTAAGTGACCTTAATTGTATTGAGAGTGACAAAAGTTTGAGAAGTGACTATTTGCATGAGTTCTATTCAAAATGTCTAATTTTTTTTTACCCCAGCCCATATCAAATAAAGTAGGGCCCCTTCATATCAAGTTAAGTAATTAACTAATGGTTTTGTTTTTGTTTTTTAATTCATGGAAACCTAAGGGCAGAAATTATGCTGACTGTATTAGAATATACCTAACTGTGCTGTATATTTAAATGTAAAATATATCCAGACGTGTTTCTTCCCATTTAATAGAAAGTTGTAAGTTGAAACATTTAAAAACAGTTCAGATGGAAATGAGCAAGGGCATCTCCTTGGACAACAAAACAGTGGATGAGTGTCAAAACAATAATAACAATAACGATAACAATAGAAAAAAGACTATAGGAGAAATAATTTTTTATAGAGAAAACAGAAAAGATACTGAAAGGAAGGAACAAAAATTTGCCTCTTTCCTTAGAGAAAGTAAGGAACAGCATGGTGTATGTAGCAGTTTCCCAAACAATCCAGAAAGTGAGCCACCACTTTCCACAAGGAGGATCTGAAAAGGCACCTGTCAACCAGACAAACTAAAAGTATGATCCACCCAATGAGACCAGAGATTTTGGAGAGATTTTCCAGAATCAGCGCAACACTTCTCACTACCCTCTCCCCTTCTGCTCTGATAAGATTGGAATCTCTTGACTCTCAGCCACTATAATGGAGATGAAATGTATTTGAATAACTGACACCTGCTAGCCTGAGGCATGAGCTTCTTGTTATTATTTTTTTAATTTTTTAGATTTAGTTCGGAAGGTCTCTCAATCAGAATTCCAAGATCCAAGAATGTTGCCTTCAAAACTGTCACACGGGTAGTTTATGCAGGTTTTTAAAAACATGACTGCCACTTACCAAGACAGTGGGAGATAATTTCTTTTAGGATTCTTTTTGGAGTCACTTTGAAGGTACAGCCTCACCACTCTACCTCCAAAACTAATTGGAGAGGACAGGCTTGTAGCAGAACTCCTTGTAAAGGCAAGAACACCTACCAAAACTTGTTAAGCTACCTCTTAGAAGGTGCTTTTGCCCAAACTTTTTTACAGGCAGAAAGTCTAGTCAGTTTCAAAAGGAAGTCCATTCAATTGTATGTAGAAAAGGTTTAACGGTTTAATCACCTCCTTTATTCTTTGGATGCCGATGACTTGTAAATCTTTCTAAAACTCAAATTCCCCTTCAAAAGACGGCTCTTTACCATTACTCGGCAATGTCGAGTGAGCTAGTTTTCCTGCCCAAACGTAGATAATAGCTTTTAATACAACCACAAGATCATATAGGTAAAATGTCTCTTACACCCAAGACACTTTATTCCCTCTTTAAAAATGTTTCTGTTTATTTTTGAGAGAGAGAGACAGAGACAGAGACAGTGCTAGCAAGGGAGGGGCAGAGACAGAGGGAAACACAGAATCTGAAACAGGCTCAAGGATCTGAGCTGTCAGCCCAGAGCTCGATGTGGGGCTTGAATTCTTGAACAGTGAGATCATGACCTGAGCTGAAGTCAGTCACCTAACCGACTGAGCCACCCAGGTGCCCCTATTCCGTTTTTAATTGCATAGATGAATTCTCTACATTGAATAGAGATATTTAAATCTGTGCATTACCAGAAAGAAAATTTATATCTCTGTATTTTATATAAAAATAGATATTTTCAAATATTTTTAGATTTTAGTTGTAGGGTGCTAAATCAACTGAGTAATATAGTTATTGTAGAGTGTATAAAATTATATTTTACCTACTTCAATAAAGCAATTATAATAGAAGCACAATAATTTTCAAGAACAAACAGAAAATAAAAATGTATTCATGTTGCCCTAACATATCAATATTGATTTTTTAAAATATTTTCTACCAATTCTTGTCTATATGTAGAAGTAATTTTACATAGTGGTAATCATCACTTAGATGTTATCTCAATTGTATTCTATTAAATATATTATTATCATTTTAAATCTAAGAACATTTAAAAGAACCTTCAAAACAACACTTATAATCAAAGTTAGATGAATCTAAATTTTCTCAAAAGTTTTTAATTTCTGTAACATTAACACCAATGTCATAAAGTAATTTAAAATTATCATCATAGTTGCTCACCTGCGTGGCTCAGTCAGTTGGGCATCAGAGTCTTGATTTCAGCTCAAGAATGGAACCCGACTTCAGACTCTGCACTGAGAGTGGAGCCTGCTTAAGATTCTCTTTCTTTCTCCCTCTACTCTTCCCTCCACTTGTGTTCTCTCCCTATTAAAAAAAACTGTAAAAAAATTATCATCATAGTTAAACAACTAAACAAAAGCTTTGAGAGTTGTACTGGTAACAATTTTTTATGGTATTTTCTCTTTACAGGTTCAGCTTACTTATAGCTATATTTTTCTATATAACCATTATATGATCAGTATTTCTTATTAACATTTAGTTAAATTGGAAGAATTTTTCCAGATTGCTAATGACTGTGTGTGCTAGTTTTTTCCTCTCAATGGATATTTGCAGTCTTTTAAGCATTCTTTCTATTTTTGCAGTCAAATCACAAAATATCAGGTATCTTTTAAAAAACTCTTGGTTTTATCCTCCCATTGTCTCTTTCTGCTTCAATCACCTCCCTCTCTTATTCAAACCCACACAATCATACACCAAACACACAATACACACACACACACACACACACACACACACACACACACACACACCAAAACTAACCATCCATTTGGAAGGAGTAGGAGGAGAACTGGTGTGGTCCTGGGTTACTGTGCTGAATTATGACTTACTGATGGCCCGGTGCAAGGGAGCTGTTTCTCCTAGATCAGTAATCTCATGGTTCAGTGGCAATTCCACAGGGATCAATGAACAAGGATGAAAGAAAACAAAATGAAAATATTCTTGTCATGAGACCGTTTTATAAACAATATGTGAAAACCTTGCTAACTTTTAAAAGAATGTTGTTCTTTGCTGTTCACAAACTGTAAAGCTATCCATGCCATTTGTTATTATAAAATTACTGTGGCATTACAGAAAGATTTTTATCAGTGCCTGTGGAAATCAAATCAATAAAGATTTCCAAATAAGCTTCTATAAAATATGTTGTAGAGAAGCAGCTAGAAAAAGCCCACTTTGTATGCGCATGTGCACATATGTATAGACACATATCTCATTCCAAAGATTTAAGAGGATTCATAAAATTACATGAAATGAAGAAAGATAAAAATGCACATGAAGCAGGAAAATTAGGTTAAACAGAAAATAAAAGTACAAAAGAAAAATAGAGCTAAGAATAAGGACACTATAAACCCCACATTTATGATAATCTGCATGGCAGAGAAGTATTCCTTTGCTTCTCCAAAACCGTTTTTAACCCCCTTCTCTTCTGCGTATTCCTTGCCTTTCTGCTTAGGGTTGTCACTGATGTAATTCTGGTCAATGAAGTTAAGCAGAAATATTTTGAATGACTAATAAGAAAGAATTTTTACTTTCTGATAATTGAGAAACGATTTTATTTTATTTTATTTTATTTTTTATGTTTATTTATTTTTGAGAGAGAGCGCACAAGTGAGGGAGTGGCAGAGAGAGGGAGATACAGAATCCAAAGCAGGCTCCAGGCTCCGAGCTGTTAGCACAGAGTTCGATTGGGGGCTCAAACTCAAAGACTGTGCGGTCATGACCTGAGCTGAAGCTAGACACTTAACTGAGCTACCCGGGTGCCCGAGAAACAATTTTATATTATTCCCTGAAAAAAAACAAGACCCTTCTCCCTTGCTTTATGCCTTTGAATGTGAAATGAGAAAGTAATGTTTGGAGCTCTTGCAGTCATTTTGTGGCCATGAAAACACCAATGATATCAGCCCCATGTCTTGAAATCGTAATGCTTCCACCATGATTATGTACCATAGACTTCTCATTATGGGAGAAAAATGCACGTCTGCTGTTTTAAACCAAAGTTAACTGTTTATTTGTTGCTGACTGCACCTTAACTTAGACAAACTATATTCTGACTCAAGCTGGAGTACGTATCTGATTTTAAGTTTTAAACTTTCAACATGAAGAAGAAAACATGACCAGTTATGATACACATTGCTAATAAAGAATAAATAATGTTCCCCGGAGTCCTTTTTTTTTTTTTTAAAGTGTTATTTATTTTGAGAGAAAGCTGCGCATGCACAAGCAGGGGAGGGGCAGAGAGAGAGAGTGCGCGAGAATCCCAAGCAGCACGGAGCTGGACTCAGGGCTCAGACTCAAGAACCATGAGATCATGACCTGACCTGAAATCAAGAGCTGGGTGCTTAACAAACTGAGCCATCCAGGTGCCCCTGTTCCTCAGAGTTCTTATTAATGAACGAATTATGTGATGTAGTGAGGAAAATCATTCCCAAGCACGATGACAAGGAGAAATGCCAGTGCCTTTTTAAAAGATTTTGATTGCTCTTTTTTTTTTATTGTTAAGGTTAATCTCTAATACCTAGAGATTATAAAAAAAGCATAATTTATTCCTTTCTCCATGATCATTCTTACCTGCATGATTTTAGAATACAAAAGTTATCAATTTGTGACTTGTGCTTGGCAGAGTTCATTGTTACAAAAGTGTTGGGGTAGGGAGTCAAGGTTTTAGTCGTAGACATTACAAACTGGCCTTACGCTGAAGTTATTCTTACCATACAAGAAAACAAATGATTCTTTTTTTCTCTTAATTTTACTGCCTGTGTTCTAAAAATGCAGAGAAGTATATTTGAAAGAGTGGCCTCTCAGATCTCATTTATACACCATGATTGCAATATAGCAGAAAATTAGATTATCCATTTATCTCTGCAAGTAACTGGATTGCATAAAATATATTAATCGAGAAGAAATTACTTGTCAATCCAAAAAACTAAAATTGTGTTTGTGTAAAAGATAATTCTTTTAATTAATATATGAATGTTAATGCAGGTGAAGTGGACTGAAGAAGTACTTATTCTTGAATCTTTTGATATATAACTGATATGAAAAAACATGGAGAAGATATAGAACTTATTTGTAGAACTTTCCCAGGAATTATCTACTCCTTCTTGAGAAATGAATAATTTTAACATTGACTAAAGAAATAATCTTTTTTTTAATGAAGGCAGATGAAAGAAGTAGGGTAGAAAATAAGTATCCTTTAAAATCATTCTTTTAATTAATAATTGGAAAAAGCAAAAGACTAGCATAGATGCCGGAATGTTAAAACCACAAAGGACCAGCGAAACCAGCTAGTGCATCCTTGATGTATTTTAGACAAAGAAAGAGAGGTTTGCATTAATCTCCTACAGTTGATGAAAGAAAATAAATTATGGCAATTTAAGTTAACCTTTTATACAGACAGGGCTATGTTATCTTTAAGACTAGACAAGACATTTTTATCAGCCAACAATATTGATTGAAAGTATCTACAACACTTAATATAATTTAATTTACATACTTTAATTTGAATTAGATTGTTGACATCAACAAAAGATGAACCAACATTCTTTCACTTTGTCAACAGTTGGGAAAAGCCAAAGCTAACTGATGCTATTTTAAGACTGTTGCTGCTTCCTGCCTTTTAAGGAACTGTCCTTGACAAAAGTTAACTTGATATTGAATGCATTATTTCTAAGGCAATTAACTCCTTACATCTGGGATGCTTTAAGTAAAAATTAAAGGATTGCTAGATGGAATGTTAATTCTATGAAAGAACTAACATTTCAAACAAAGACGTGTGCTGCCAGATTAGAATTAAAAGGGAGTGGGGCGCCTGGGTGGCTCAGTCAGTTAAGCATCTGACTCTTGATTTCGGCTGAGGTCATGATCTTGCAGTCTGTGGGTTCCATCCCTTGCTCTCACTGGGATGCTCTCACTCCCTCTCTCTCTGCCCCTCCCTGACTCTTTCTCTCTCTCTCTCAAAATAAATAAACTTTAAAAGAGAGTAGGTGATATACATAGTATTAGCAGAATATGCTTTCTTTACAAGTATAAAATTTTGTGACAAGATTTGATATTCCTCCTTTAGTCCAGGACATTTTCTTTGAAGAGCAGATATTCAAGGCTAATTTTTTGTTGTTGCTGTTTGCTTGTTGCAGTACTACTTCTTCCACTTTATTTATTTTATTATATATTTGTGAATTCATTTGAATATGATTAACTAGACTTTTTTTTTTTCCTTGAGTGTCTTCTCCCTCATAAACTCAGTGGGAAAGATTCTTCTCATAACCTCTAGAATGTTATAGCTGTCTTTTGAATCAACTATAATAAACACTAATTCTGCACCTATTGTATCTTTCATGTCCAGAACTATGTTTTATCCCTCTTCCTAATAAATATCTTGGCTCTACACATGCAAATAAGAATTTATACACTATATCGCCGAGAAAAAGTCTAATTCCTGTCTCTGTTTTGCATTTTGGTGAAAGATAATTTGAACTACCTCCATTTTGACCTCAGTCTGTACTTCCTAACTGATTAAGTTATCCCTTCTAGCTTATCTTTTAACTCCACAAAAGACCAGGAGGGCAAAGCAACCAGTGATGGAAACTGAAACCACCCCCTCAAGCAACAATGACTGCCCGATGCCAACAAGACCCTTCATGACTGACTCCAAGACAATGATCCACCTGACCTTCACTGTCCAGTTGCATATACCCATGGACTTTTGTCCCACATTTTCCTCAAAACTTGGAAGTATTTTCAGCACTTTGGACACAGCCTTTGGAACACTGGTGCACTGTTTTCCTGGTATCGGTCTCACTGAAATAAATTAACTTTCACCACCACTGTCTCCCTGCCTTTGGATTTTGTCAGCAGTGAATGGCTAAATCTCATCTGCCTGGGATCTTCCGAGCCAGATGCTCTTGGAGCCTGCACCCTGGTTATATTTATACTTTTTCCCACTTCACTCTTCTTACTCAATTAGGTCTTACTCATTCAGGTCTGGCCTACATTAGCCAAACAAACTTTTTCTGAAACCAGTTTCCCACATAAAAATACCCTACTTTCCTTAACTTTTCATGCCAACTTGTTTTAGTCTCTAAAATAAATAAATAAATAAATTAATTAATTAATTAAAATAAAATAAAAAAGGAAGAAATACTTCCTTCTGTTCCCATTTCCTATTCATTCTTTCAAACAAATACACTAATCAAATGACATTACCTGAAATTAGCAAAATTACAGATGTTCAGGGCCTTTGCTTTCTTCCCTAAGACATTTTGTAATGTTAATCAGCTCTTCTTTCTTTATCACTTGAGTGGTTTTTTGACTATCATTTACCTTATTGACTTTCAAGTTCACAAACACTTCTGTTTTTGGCATCTCATTGAATACATTGTTTCTCTTCTTCCTTCTAGACCTAGGGCTTCTCTGTTCTTAGACATCCAGGCTTTAGCTCTTTTTTTTCTTTTAATGTTTATTTGAGAGAGAGAGAGAGAGATAGAGAGAGCACACGAGCGCAGGAGCCGGGGAGGGACAGAGACAGAATCCCTCTGCACTCCTTGTATAGAGCCCAATATGGGGCTTGATTGAACTCGCCAGCTGTGAAATCATGACCTGAGCCAAAACCAAGAGTGGGATGCTTAACAGATTGAGCCACCCAGGTAACCCTGCTGTTTTCCCTTTTTTTAAAATTCCCTGTTTCCTTCAGTTCTTCAAATAGTATCTCCATGAGAGTTATTTCTGCGTTCTTATAGAGCGCCTCAACTGGTTAATGCACTTTTTCCTTAGACAGTTTATTCTGTACTTTGCTCTCACCTGTCTATAATTGAATCCCTAACCACTGATTCTGCTCTTTCACATGGTATAGTGCAGCCCCAGGGATGAACATTCTGAAATCTGCACCCATGCAGACCTGGACACACTCCTGGCTCTGCTAGCGGAGAGCTGTGGGATATTGGAAAGATTCTTACCTGTGGAATTTTGGATAAGGCTTATTTTCCCCAGCAGTCCGAAGGGCATAATCGTGGCATTACTTCAAGTTTGTCTTCAAGACTAAAAGAAGGAGAGTTCAGAGAGATAGAAGGAACATAAGCAAGTTGAGCAGAATGTCCCAAGATAAGAATGGTTCACAAAGACAAAGGTGAGACGAAAGCTTTGGAAAAACAGTTACATCTGACAAAGGATTTGACAACCTTTGAAAGTTAGTTTTTGTTTTATCTATATTTGGTAGAATATATGTTTGTCATTTGCATGAAATCTTTGTTTTAGTTCATAGCCCAAACACATATTTTATTCATGTCTCTTAATACAATAATTTGGGTTCTATAACAAAAGAAGAAATTAGAATTAGATTCACTCTTACATCTTCTTGCATATATATATATATATATATATATATATATATACATATATATACTAAAATCATTATTTTATGTTGAAAGCATGGTGATGCTTTAGATTCATACATACATTTGTGCCATAAATGCTTTGTAACATGCAGTTTTTTTGTGTTTGTATATTTTAATCTAACTTGTCCTTATTTCTTATCCCTATAAACTGAAAACTTTTTTGACTTACAAGTTCAGAAAACATAAATGAATTAATTTATTGAATCAAATATGCTATACCAGCCAACATTTTCTTGGGAAATGTTTTTAGACTATAATTGAGGACAAAAAAAGTCACATTCATCCATGGAGAAATGAATTATTTATGAAGTTTAAAAATTCTCCATGTTACATAAAGTGCTGATAGAAATCAGTGTGTATCCCAACTTTTTTCTCTGTAAACAATTTATATTTATAGAAAAGATAAATGTACATACTACCAATATGTTATATAGTAAAATATTAATAGAATATAATACTGGATATTATATATTAAAATACAAATAGTATATATATATATATATATATGGGCAAATATATATATATATATTTATATATATATATGGGCAAATATATATATATATATATATATATATATATATAACCACTTTTTAAACTAGTTTTCATGGATAACTAACTCTTTGAAAACTTAGGACTTGGTGGACTGCCATTCTTTGATATAGTATAAATGATATTTTCCTGCTTGATTATCTACTCACACAATGCTCTATAATTATTTATCCTGAGTATCTAACATTTAAAAAAAATACTTTTTAGTTATTTGTTTGCATTAGTTGATTTATTCCAAAACTATAAACACATGTTATTATTGTCATGCAATTTTTACTTTTTTCACTGTACTGTTAGAAACAATTCCAAGGGTAAAAATATCCTATTGTCAAAAATGTGATTAAGTAGTCTGTCAGCTATGGCTGTTTATTCTCAATTTTTAAAAGCTATTAAAATATTTTAATAACATTTTTCTCTTTCTCTTACTTTACCCAATACATTTACTTATTTTTAATTTTTTCTGACTTCTGTGAAATTATTTGTGGTCAGGGAGGAGTATTGGGCTAGATGACCTCTAGGGTCTTTTTTGATTTTGACATTTTGTAGCTCTACACACTTTAGTTCTTGGCATCAAATAGATCACTTGCTTTTACTGAATCCGGTTTTTTCTTCTGTAATGTAGAATATTTCCTTGACAAAGACCTATCAGATCACTGGTGTTTTTCTTTTCTTTTCTTTTCTTTTCTTTTCTTTTCTTTTCTTTTTTTTAAGTTTATTTATTTATTTTGAGGGGTGGGGGGGACAGAGAGAGGGAGACAAGAATCCCAAGTCCTAAGCAGGCTCCGTGCTGTCAGTGAGGACCCCAGGCCGGTGAGGGGCTTGAACTCACAAATCGTAAGATCATGGCCTAAGTAGAAACCAAGAGCCAGACGGTTAACCAGCTGAGTGACCCAGATGCCTTTTAACTTTTGACTACAACAATCTTATGAATATATAAGACCTAAATGATTTTTAGCGATCAAGATTTTTTTTTTAGCTTCTGGATTATTCAAAGGATACTTATGTTGATACCCACCAGGAACTACAGTTAGTAAAGTATAGGACTTTACTGCAGAATGACTGCATCATTGGAAATAGAAGGGCGGGGCTCAAAGTTGAGATCTTTTCCCCTATTTTATGGGGCCCTGGAAAGGTTCTAAAGAGCAAAGATTGAAAATCACAGACAAAATAAAGCATTCATTTTATTTTAAGCAATTTGTGTGTTTGTTTTGTGCACACAAAAACTCTTTGTAGAATGGACAGCTGACTTTTCTCAGATGATGCTGAGTCCATTGACTGATGTCAAAGGAGATTGTAAAAAAAAAGCACTGCACCTAGAAACTGATTAATAAACAACGGGAATATAATAGTTATTGTTATTACGCACCTTGCTATTATCCAACTTGCCCTCTTGAAATTCGTTCATACTACTTTTGCAGCAGTCTCATTTTCCTCCCCCAAATCAAGACACTGCCTCACCTGTTACATGATATTAAATTATATATAAAATTTTCTCTCAATTTTAATATTACAGAAACATATATTAAATCTTTATACATTATGATGCATAGTATTGATATGAGTAACTACAAACATATGAAAAGTAGAACTACTACTGTCAACATGAGAACTAGAACTTTGCCCCTATCTCCTGAATCTGGAGAGAGCATATGCCACCTGCTAATGTAGCTTATTCATTGAGTTTTATGTTTCAGTCAGTAATGATTTTGACTTCTGTTCAGTTTGATTTTTTTTGACAAGTTTAATGGTCTGTCCTCATACTCTGTAATTATCCATTCATCTTTGCAATGTCATCCTTTACTTCTTTAAGCATGGTCATATTTAGTGTTATCTATGTTTTGCAGTTTGTATCATCACGTTTTAGGGTTGGGGAGTGGAAATCTGTTGTTCATTTTACCCACTGGTTTGTGTGCATGCTCATTGGTTGATGCTAACCTATATCTCTCTACCATGCCTTCTTTGGGGATGCTTTCTTCTAGAAAAGACTTTGGTCTGCTTCTTGCAAACAGCTAAGATTTGCCAAAGACCCAGAACAATTCTACTCCCATCCCCAACAGAGTGGTCCAAGTCAATTGGAGGTCCCAAACTCAGCCTCTTACCTAAGACATTATATCTATGATTGGGCTCCTATGAGCATCTGCCTTGGGAGAAATTCTTCCTTTCCTGTCTATCCACAGTTTTATGCCCTACCTCCAATTCCAGATACAGGTGTTTGGGGAAAAGATGCAGAAGTAAAGTAGCATGGTTTGTTTTTATTTTGTATTGTTTCCTTTTGTTTTGATTTAGATATCCTCTACCTTTTGCAAGTGTGGAATATTTTTTTAACTTAGGATTTAGTTTTCTTGAAACAGGAGGCTTCTTAGACTTTCTAAACCACCATAATGTCAGAAAGGATAATCTAATCTGGATAAATTTATTTTCTGTGTTTTCAAAAGATGTATATCTGATTGAGAATTTGCTTCTGATATTCAGCTGCAGAATTCCAATTTCCTATTTGACATTTCCATATGCTTTTATCAGAAACAAAAAATGCATTTCAAAAAGCAATTTAAATTATTTCAAAATAACATTTATTTTCTTTCACAAGCTGTTGGTTCTTCCCATTCTGTCCATTTTATTAACTCTGAAACTACATTACTGTAACTTTGCATACTGATAACTCAAATCTGTTTATCATACTCTCTTACACTGACTACTGAGCTACAAAAGCATACAAATGTGAATTGTATATTCCTTTCTGAGTCTGATGGGGACAGACCCGTCCTAAAATGGTATGTTCGGCTCACAAAAAATGATTTAATGCTTTGTAGAAGGCAATGACTTCCTGAACATACTCATATCATTCACTTTGTTTTAAACATGACTCTTGTATTTCTATATATTGGAAAGTATTCTAGATAACTGAATCTGGAAGTATGATATAAGCATTCTTGATACAGTAAGTGGGTCTCATCATTCTTTTTTTTTTAAATTTTTTTTAATGTTTATTTATTTTTGAGATAGAGAGAGACAGAGCATGAACGGGGGAGGGGCAGAGAGAGAGGGAGACACAGAATCTGAAACAGGCTCCAGGCTCTGAACTGTCAGCCCAGAGCCCGACGTGGGGTTCGAACTCACTGACCGCGAGATCATGACCTGAGCCGAAGTCGGATGCTTAACTGACCGAGCCACCCAGGCGCCCCGGGTCTCATCATTCTTAAAGTTACCTAACACCAAAATGCATGCTACTGTATCATAATTTGGACTTTGTTTTACATCAGAATGTTCTAGAGGAGACTGACCTCAATATTCACAGAGCATGCCAGATTATAGTCAGATCTTTTTAAAATATCATTTATTTGAAGGACTGAGACAACTCCATTAAATATAAAAATAATATACATAAAGATTGTTGTCAATCTATAGCAACCTATGGATTAATTAAACTAAAGAGCTGTGTAAATAGAAACTAATATCTTTTTACAAGATATAAGAGCAATGTAAATTAAGACTTAATTCAATAAACCAGCGATTATTAATTTGATTTTTTTTGTGACTCAGTTGAGCAAAGTAAATATTGTTGACAGATTTTTTTTAATTCCAGTAACTTCAAGCATAATAACTTATCAAATGTTTTAGCCTAGAACATGTTAAGGAAGACACCTTAGCTAGGATGCAGGCCAACAAAGGTGAGACTGTATAGTCCAAACAAGAAAATCTGTTGCATACCTTCAGGAGAAGAAATCAGTATGGAATCAATGATATCATTCTGTAAATGTTTTATAAGTAGATGGATCATAAAAGGAGAATGTCACAAATTTGGTAATTAAGTGACATTGGTCTAGACATAAAAAGCTACAGAAATTATAAATACAACTGAATACTTTTGGTTGCAAATACCCTAAAATACAATTTAGAACGACTTACATACTAAAAGGAGGTCTGCTGACACTTATAAATACAGCAACTTAGC
Source organism: Panthera uncia (assembly GCF_023721935.1). NCBI lineage: Eukaryota > Metazoa > Chordata > Mammalia > Carnivora > Felidae > Panthera > Panthera uncia. Next base: position 103,310,243 of record NC_064811.1, read on the forward strand.
AAGTATCCTTAAGGATTTGGTTCTTTTTGCTTTGTCTTTGGGGATAAAATATTCAGTCTCAGTCAGGCTCCCTCATGTCCATAAGTACCTGCAAAGATTGATACCTTGCCCAAATGTTTCCTTGCCGATATCCAAAGAGCAGGGGCAGAGAGAGAAGTTTTCGATAGTTCTCTTGAAGAACAACGAAGCCACTTTCCTAAATATTTCATCACATCAGTGGAGTCAATTGTCCAATCCTGACTTATTACTATGGGATGAGGATGGACTTTGCTGAATGACTTAAACCAATCAGGACCTTCCTTTAGTGTTGAAAGTAGGGTCATCAGCTCTGCACAGTGGGAAAGGGATGCAGCATTCCATGGAATATTGGGCACATTTGGCACAAGAATGGGAAACAATTTGGGAGGATATAAGCAACAGGTATCTACCATAGCACAGAAGACGTGATTGGGTCTGAGTAAAAATTTTCCCCAGGCTTGTACTGGAATAAAGGCCTCAGCTCCTACTTTCATTTGCTGTCTTTGCATTTTTCTTATAGAATGGCTATGTAGTTTGGTGATTAAAAGCTGTCTAAAGCCGTAGTAGTGTGAGTTCAGAGCCTGGCTCCATCACTTACTAGCTGCGTGATCTTGGACAAACTACTTAATTTCTCTGTGCCTCTGTCTCTTAAACTTGTTTTGTACATAAACATAGTAACCGCCTACTAAAATTATTATGTAGCTTATATGAGTTATTGATGTAAGTCATTTAGAACAATGTTAATTATATTATTATTATTAATCAAACCTATTAAATGCATTAGGAGATAGGCTTTTGATCTATGGTACATATGTATGTGTATCGATTATATAGGTTGTAGGATATATATTAATCTTTAAAGCATCTCTCAAACAAAAATCTTGATTTTTTTCCCATCATCATTTTGTTTAAACTTTTTGTCTTTTAGTATCTCATTTCATCCAAATTATCTTATGTTGATGAAATATTAGTTTTTTTATGTTTATTTATTTATTTTTGAGAGAGAGAAAGTATGCATATGGGATAGAGAGAGAGAGAGAGATAAGGAGGGAGAGAGAGAGGGAAAGAGGGGGAGAGAGGGAGAGAGAGAATCCCAAGCAGACTCCATCCTCAGGCACACACAGGGCTCGATCTTATGACCATGAGATCACGACCTGAGCTGAAAGCAGAAGTCGAATGCTTAATCAACTGAGCCACCAGATGCCCTGATAAAAGGTTAATTCTTAATGTACCATGTTTCTGTTCACCAATCTTCCATTTCCAGCATTGCTAAAGAATTACAATCTGTTGAACATTCTCATATTCAAGGCCTTCCAGAAATTGACTCTTTCAAAGCCTCTATGTTCATATGTTCAAGTTAGACTAATTGGTGTTTTCCAGTGTCACACTTTTTCTAGACTTGATGTCATTTGTCAGCCTGTTTCCTGTTCCTTAGGTCTACCTTAAATAACATTTGCTCTGTAAAGAATTTCTAGATTTCTGACAACCAGACATACACTGGAAGTTATTTTAATAGATCTTTAATGACAGAATGTAATTAACTAACACTCTCTGTTCTCTCTCTAAAATATTCAACTACTACATGCTTGTGTAGCATCCACATGCCCAAGCCCCCAAGTTTACACAGATGGACTCATGTGTTTACAACAGTTCATTGTCTTTGTTCCCTAAAATATGTCCATCATATTTGTTATTGTAATTATGCGATATAAATTTTTTGCTAAATGATTAAATTTACATGCAAAAATGAAGAGCATTATACCAAAGAAAATGAGGTTGAGGTTTTTTGTTGAAATATGAAAGTGAATAATTGAAAAGACAACTGTTGAATTGATGATTAGACTAATATAAGAACTTGGATATAAGAACTTGGTGGTGGGGGTGGAATCTTGAGTTATTCTGCGCTCAGGTTGTTTCATTAGTATTTTAGAATTCTTTATAAAAACAGAAACAGAAAATTCGAGTTAGTGGCTTATGACTACTATTTATACAAGAAATATGAAACATGAATATTGTAAAGCATGAATAGGACACCCCTAGTAATTGATAACCCCTGAACTGTGTTAAAATGTAGGCTAATTAGTTTTCTTTTACCTGTTTAAAATTGAATTTAATCTAAGGTGAATATGTATTTTTAAATAATTCTTTGCTTTAAAAATATTTATTAATCAACTTCCTACATTAATCCCTCAGATGATTCTCAAGCAATTATATTATTACATATATGTTATTTTGTCGTACTTCATTTGTTAAATGTTCAGGAGCTGGGAATATAAGAATAATATAATATCTTTTTTTAATACTTCTTAAATGAATTCAGATTCTATTGAAAAGACACGCATCAACATAATAACAAGATATTGAGGTAAATGCTAAAGAAGATTTCCATGAAGTACTATTTCTCTATAAGTATCTCTGTCAAACCCTCATATAAACTGAAATCTTGAAGGCCAAGTTATTTTTACTTCATATTCTATGAAATATTGTTGAATGGATACACTGAACTAAATTTGAGACAAGTTAACCAAGCTGATAAAAGTCTATAACATCTAGAGAGTTGCAAAATGTAGAAATCATTTTGCACCGTGCATAAATAAGAAAATATTCCTTTATTTAGTTTAGCACAATTTATGAAAAAAGTATGGTTTTAACAATTTTTTGTTTCCTATATTGAATAATAATACTAGATGTTGATTGAGTTCTAAGCTTCAAGCACTAGTCTAAATGTTTTACAAATTTTACCTCAACAGTAAAACCCTATGAACTGAGCTCCATTAATATTCCCCCAAAAGGTAGTGTGATTTGTCAAGGTAATAGAGTAAGTCCAAAACCAGGATTTAACCCAGAGGGTAAGGCTCCAGAGCCCCTGTTCCCATTTCTCCTGAGTGTTCTTTCAATAAGCAATTACTGAGGAGATGCTTACTGTCAGTTATTGTGCTGGGTTTCAGGGCCAAAGAATGAACAAAACATAATCCCTCCATTCAAAGAATTTGTAGTCTGATAAAGGGAGGCAAAATAAACACATATACAAAAATAGTACAAGTATTATTTTAGATATATTCACAAAAAGTACAAAGCAAGTAATGCTAATCTACCGGGGATTGTGGCTACTAAACAGAGTCTTACATAAACGATTACAATCTTCTCATAATCTGAGCTTCAAAGAAGAGTGAAGAAACTCATCTATGATCAATGACTTAAAACAAACAAAAAATTAGGTGGAGAATACAGTTACAAACATATCCACTTTGTTTTTTCATTTTGTAGGAATATCCAATATGTTATTATAAAATTCCTCTAAGTGTATGTGGCTTTTATAGACAATATAAAATTTTGCAAGCTGTTTTATCATGTGAACTAGTGCCACTAAAAAAGAATGCTCTTCTGTGATCTGATGTGAGTAAGTAGATACTAATTTTCCATATGCTGATTAATTTATGCTGAATCCACTGTGAATTTTGATCAGGGATGAGAAGGATCTATTTTCTTCTTTTAAAAGTATGCACTAGCTAAAACAAATTGCCTGAAGTGGAGAAAAAAATACTAACTTTAAAACTTGTTTGTATTGCCAGTATTTTATTTCACTGTAAAAGATAAATTTTAAGGGGAATTGCTATCAGGAAAACAAAATAGCAAAACACGTATTATAAGCGCTGCCAAAGGAAATAAACATAAAGTATGTGCTGACATTACACATAAAACTTCATTTTATAAAATATTTATAATACTTTATCATTTTGAAGTGAAGCAACACGCGGTTCTAGCTGTAGGCACACACACACACACACACACACACTCACACACCACTATGCACACAAGGACAGTCTTTTGTAATTATAATGTAGCCGCTAAGTTGTAGCAAGTGAGAATAAATGGCCTGCTCTTATTTTACTTGCCAAAAGTAAACATTATTTGTTTGAATTAAGATTTTCAAACTTTTTGTGGTAACCTGCTGAGTTAATCAAATATCTTAAATTTTATATCGGGATTGATGTAGACAAAGCTATGCGTGTCAGGCTGCATGAATACAACCTAGTGTGCAAAGCAAGTACAATGTTCCACAGGCTTCACACACAAATGCAATGCTCAGATATAGTGTGTGTGTATTCAGGAAGAGGCTGGTTAACGATCAGATATTTTCATTTTCAGTAGAAACTCTCTAACATCAGGGATGAAGGTGTACAGAATAGGCCCTGGGTTACTTCCTGTATTAGTTTGTTCGGGCTGCCAGAACAAAATATCAATGGACTGGGTGGCTTAACAGAAATTTATTTTCTCATTGTTTTGGTGGCTGGAAGTCTTCGATCTATGATCTGTGTGCCGGCGAGGTCAGGCCGGTCGGCCTAGAGCTCCTCCTTTGTCGCAGACAGCATTCTTTTCTCCGTGTCCTCACATGACAGATAGAAAGAAAGATCTTGCTCTTCTTATAAAACCACCAATCCTGTTAGATTAGGAGCCCCCCCCCGCCAATGACCTCATCTAATCTTAATTACCTCCTAAAAGCTCTATCTCCTAAAGTTACCTGGGGTTTTAAAGATTTAGTATATGAAATTGGTGGGGAGTAGGATGGGGGGGGGGAGGTACTATTCAGTTCCTAACACATTCCTTTTCCTAAATACCTTCCATCTAATCCATTTTCATCTCCAAACAAAACCCACAATAGACTAGAGCGAGATCATTACACATTTTTCTGAACTGATTGATCTCAAAAGACAATGCTTTGTAGGATAAACAATAGAAGTTGATCTTACTTTCAAACCTGGGGAAGGAAGATTCCCATTTAAGCCTCTTCCCTTTCTCCTGTATCTCCTCCTTCTTTATCATCTCTTTTCTCCAGCACCTTTGCCCATGGCTCTATCTTTAGTATTCATACTCCCAACAGGAAGAAATGTTCTTTAGCAGATCATTTCAAAGGTCTCAGGCTTTTTTAGGCTTGTGCTGAGGAAGCTCTCTGCTCAAACTCAGGCTGATTCTGAAGGGAGATGACAGTGGGCTCCAGTCTTCTGAGTGGGAAATGGTTAATACTCAGATTCTGGTTCAATCCCCTAACCAGTTAGAACTGTGGCCTTGCCTGTTACCTGAGAAGAAGCCCTTATCACTGGGCAAGTGTCGAATGAAGACACAAATTATTCCTGTTAATGTGATTTTAACCATGGGCTTTAATAATAATTTATTTCTGAAAGTATTTGACTTTTTCTCAGCCATAACAGCTGTAAATTGTGCCAGCCCCAGTGATTCCTTCTTCATTCCAGTTAACTCCCCTGATAGAAGGGTGGTTGGAATCTGGTTTATCTTATCCACTGGTGGATCTGGGATTGGCTTTTCTGCCTTTCTTTCTGCCTGTCTCCTGAACTGTGCTATTTCTGTTTCTAAGCTCTGTGTTTTCTTTTACAGTTTGGTGGAAAAGGTATATATTCTACTCCTGTTGCCAAAAGAGAACTTTTCTTATTGGAGTGTGAGAAAACAATGTATTTCCCCATTGTCTATCAAACTGACTATACTGTGTGATCTAATTCAGCATTACGCTAGATAAGGCAACTTAGGGGACACTTCTACTTAACTCTTCCTGTCGTTGTCATAGAAGCTATACCATCATTTTATTTCAAGGTATTATAACTTTTTTGACTGAATTGTTTCCGTACCTTTTAACATCTTCTTGGCTTCTTTCATCAATCAATTTGAATATTAGTGCTCAAATTATCTTTTTAAAAGATCACTGGATTATGTTACTTGCCTAGTCAAAAGCATTCAGTGAATTCCATCGCCCTCAAGATTAAATGTTTGCTTTCCAGTTTTCAATTTCCCACCAGCTTGCCCCTCACTTTCCTAGCCTTATTTTTTCTTGTGATACAAGATCAAACTGACATTCTTGCTAATCTGGGCTACTCAGTCTTTCTAAATAGAATTTCCATCATGATCTGTCTCATCTCCATCACCTCTTCCTCTTTCTCTGCTTGGTCTTCCTTCTCCTTGTCTTCCTTTTTCCTTTCTTTCTTAGACAGTTAATCATACATCTTATTTCATTACATAGACGCCTATTTGGTCTGTGCAAGTTTCCACTATTGCTTGACTTTATTTTTTCTTCATACCATACCCCTACCCCCAGCACCTATGTTTCTTGCTAATCTAGATATGTGATTACCTGTTCTAAGTTCTTTACTCACCCTGACCTCACAGGTGGCATGGCATCTTTCTGAACTTCTGTTTCTTGCTGGAGTACGCTTTGGAGCACTTTTTTTTTTTATTAATTTTTTTTTAACGTTTATTTATTTTTGAGACAGAGACAGACAGAGCATGAACGGGGGAGGGGCAGAGAGAGAGGGAGACACAGAATCTGAAACAGGCTCCAGGCTCTGAGCTGTCAGCACAGAGCCCGACGCTGGGCTCGAACTCACGGACCGTGAGATCGTGACCCGAGCCGAAGTCGGATGCTTAACCGACCAAGCCACCCAGGCGCCCCAGGGAGCACTTTTATCAGACGGTTTGTTTGTGATAAGCTTTCCGAGACTTTTAGTGTGTCCCTGATAATAGATTCACTAGTCTCCAGATTAATACAATGATTTAGCTTGTAATAAAATTATGTGTTTAAAGTTCTTTTCCTTCAACAAATAGAAAATATTACTTTATTGTCTTCATCCAATAATGATTCTGAAAATGTTTTTTCTTAGCACTTTATACGTGATTTCTAACACATTTTATAATTTTATGTCTGTTTAATGGTTTGAATTTCACTGTAGTGTGCGATTTAAAAAATTACTAATCTTGGGGCGCCTGGGTGGCTCAGTCGGTTAAGCGGCCGACTTCGGCTCAGGTCATGATCTCACAGTCCGTGAGTTTGAGCCCCGCGTAGGGCTCTGGGCTGACCACTCAGAGCCTGGAGCCTGTTTCAGATTCTGTGTCTCCCTCTCTCTCTGCCCCTCCCCCGTTCATGCTCTGTCTCTCTCTGTCTCAAAAATAAAATAAACGTTAAAAAATTTTTTTTTTTAATTACTAATCTTGTTGGGCTTGCTATATCTTTCAGTCAGAAATGTTGGAAATTTTTTCTAATTCTAAAAAGTTATTGGTCTTCATTTGAAAGATTTCCTTTACATTCATTTGTGTATTTTTTCTCACCTTCTGGGACACATCTAATACACATTGTGATAAATTTACTTTTATGTCCCATATCTATTAACTTCTATTTTGAAAAATAATTCTATAGAATCTTTTTCAGGTTCTGTTTTGTTTTGCTTGCCTGCTGCATGACTCTGCAATTTGCCCATCTACTGAGTATTTAATGTAACTATTATACTTGAAAACTGTTCTTTATAATTTCTTGTTTCTGCTTCACATTTCAATTATTCATTCTTAAGTTTTGAAGATTTAAATATGTGTTTTATATTCTTTACTTAATCTCACTCATTAATTCCATCTTGTTAAATCAGGTGTTAAGTTGTGGTATTTTCATGACAGAGTTCACAGTGCTAATGGGTTGTTATTTTTCTTGAGAACTCATAGTACCCTGGAGGTTTTAGCACCTCAGTCGATAACGTGATTCTGGGTGAGGGTTATAAAACTTGTACCCTACCTTATGGTCCTGTGATAAATTTAGGATATGTGTTAGGAGAAGAGAATACGTCTCAGCAGAGAAGCTTTTATGTTTTAACACATACTTCTGCTGAGATTCATTTCCCACCCCCAACCCCCAAGATATTCTCCTTGAATTATATCTATTTACTCTATGATGTGAAAGGGCATGCCGAAAAGAATCCATGCTCAGTGTTGGCTGGTCTACCTGTCCCTGTTTTAAAATATTTCTGTCCTGGGGCATCTGGGTGGCTCAGTTGGTTAAGCATTTTACTTTGGCTCAGGCCATGATCTCGCAGTTGGTGGGTTCGAGCCCCACGTTGGGCTTTGTGCTGACAGCTCAGAGCCTGGAGTCTGCTTTGGATTCTGTGTCTCCCTCTGTCTCTGCCCCTACCCTGCTCGTGCTCTGTCTCTCAAAAATGAATAAACATAAAAAAAGTGCTAAATACTTCTGTTGCAATCACTATGAAGTTTTTTCACTGACTTAGACTTCTGAGAGACTTCTCACTTGTAGGGCCTTTGAGATGGCAGTGGTCCACCCAGAGCAATGTGAACAAGAAAACAGAATCATTTTCCACCTAAGGGTGCATCCATGGACCCAGCAACTCTATATCTTTGCCCACCATTTTTGGCTATCCCAGAGATTTCTCATATGTTAGTGCTACAGATCCATCCAACTCTGGGTTTTGGGACGTCTCTAGCCCATCTTAGCATATCATCCTATCAAAACCCTACTCAAGGCCGAGCCCAGGAGCCACCATCTTTACAGGCCACAGTAAACCACTTCTAGCTCTAGTGAATCTACAATTCTAACAATAATAACAGGTATTTAGGTAATCAGACTATTAAATTTTTTTTGAAGATTTAAATATGCCTATATTCTATATTCATTGCCTGTGTATATCTCAGCTGAAAAATGTGTATGTCTTGGCCAAATTTGGAATTTACTCTAAGCAATGTCCACTATTTCAGAAATGACCAAAGTGTTCATTCTAGCTAGGATAAGCTGTATGTTTCACCATATGTAAGGAAAGAATCCAGAGACTGTGTTTGACCTTAGTTATATAAAGGAGCATCAAAAATAAGGAGAATTTGGGGATCAAGTTACTCATCAGTCCTAGGGAGAAAATTATTTCCTTTGCAACATTTATTAGGCACTAATCCATCTTAGATACTATAACAGAGATTACTTTAACTTTTGAAAAAGTTAAGTGAGGTCCATTTCTCCACTTAACAGATGATTAAACTTATGGACAGAGAAATCAGGTATCCTATCAAAGCTCATGGACCTAATACCTAGCAATGGAAGGATTTAAATCGAGGTGTCTCATCCCCTTTGCCAAGTAGAGTGAACATCCCTTAACAAACAGCTCTGTACACTGGTGTGGGTCTGTGGGAACACAAGGTTGAGGAATTGACTCTTCCAGTCACTTAAAATGAACTTCCAGTTGCATGCTGTTTCAGTCTGTCATAACTTTAGCAAAAAATGTTCAGTCAGGACAACTGTGAAAGCTTAGTTTCTTTACAGTCTTAGTTTTAGCTTCTAAAGCAGAATCAGAGTTTTGCTGATCTGCCTGAGTCGTGTGCTTCTATTTAAGGAGGCTTGAATTTAGCTGAAGAGTAAAAGTGGTATGGGAGGGGACAGAGGAGGTTGTTAGAAATGTCCCTTTGCCCACTTCCCCCTTTCAAATAACACCATTCTGCCCAGGTCCGTCTCTGCAGTTAGGGGACCAGACCAGGATAATAGACAGCCAAACTCTCACTATTATTTTATGTAACATAGACAATTTGGGGTGTTTAACTAATTGAAGTTGGCATAACTCATAGTCACATGCATTTTGAGACTAGTGGAAAAAATTTACATGATTTCCATTCTGACATTGCACCTTTATTACCCACATTTTATTTTATCACAAAATTCAGTGTCAATCTTCTGTTGCCAGTAAAGTGAGTTTGTTTAATGCAACTTGTGAATTCTATCATCTATGATAAAAATACTTCTGAAACAATTGTTTTAAAGATATGACATGGGAACTATTTTGCATTTCATTTTTCACACTGAAATTTTTCAATATTTTTAGAAACTCTCAACATATAGGCCCATATTATCAAGTGGTCTCCATGCTTTCCCTGTAATCTTACAGCAGCTGGTAGTTGTAAGTTAAACTGGTGGATATAAACTAGAAATTCAAAACTTATCAATAGTTAAAAAAATAACTTTTCTGTAATCAACTGCAAAGGAGATTAAGGTACCAGTATAAAAAGTAACTAACAGAATTTGGATATTGCTTTGTAATGAGTACACTTAGTGTATCCTTCTTTTTTAATGTTTATTTATTTTTGAGAGAGAGAGAGAGAGACAGAGCATGAGCAGGGGAGAGGCAGAGAGAGAGAGGAAGACACAGAATCCGAAGCACTCTCCAGTTTCTCAACTACCAACACAGAGCCTGACGCAGGGCTCAAATACATGAATCACGAGATCACGACCTGAGCCAAAGTCCAGTACTCAACCATCTGAGCCACCCAGGTGCCCCAACTTAGTGTTCTCTTAATCTCTGATGTTTCATGTTACAATTAAGGAATGAGACTTGGTGGCAGGTAAGTTCACTGTATCTGATCCTCAGTTTTCTGGGCTGAGAGTCTAAAGTGTATAGTACATAGCATAGTATAATCAGAGTTTACCTGGATTTCACATCCTAAATCATTCTAACAAAACTCAATCATGACTGATGCATGTATCGAAATGCCAATAAACTTTGCACCTCAGTTTTTTTGACACGGGTTAAATGCTCACGCACAATATTCGTGCCATCGCCTTCTTGGTACCTGCAAAGCAAACTAGCATCAAAAGATAGCTGGGATAGTGGCAGTGAGAAAAAAAAAAGAGCAAAACTGCTATGCACAAGAAATAAATAGAAATTTAATATGGGCACAAGTGTGACAAAGCTAGGGTGTTTAAGGAAGTTAGAGTTACTGAAATCAATAGTACTAATGGTATAAATTCTACTGTATTGTCGATTAACTAGAATCTCCTAGCCTACTGTAAGTATTTCTAATTTACTCTTCTGTTTTTTACACAAGGAAATGTGTTTGGATCTGAGTAAGCCATGAAAAATACAACCTTTTTACACATTGTGGACTCTGTCTTGTGAGAGCTTCAGTTGTCCTTTGTCTATTTTGAATCCTGCGTCTTGTTTATTTTCATAAGGAGATAGAATAACCCAAATCTGAAATTGAACTAAAGAAGAATTTGTTGGACAGATTAGAGACCACTTTATACGACCAGATTCTCTTCACTTATCTTACCCTTTCATTGTCTTGTTTGCTATGGCTGTATCGTTCCCCCCCTTGTTTCCGACATGTTTTGATTTAGTCATGAATATTACTAAAGATTCTTCATTATTTAAAATTGATGTTTATTTTTGTTCTTTGGTTCTAGAGATGCATTTAACTTAAAATGAAGCATGTCTGTTACCCATGCTCCAAACAGCCTTCTTAGAAATACTCTATTTTCAGACTGATAAGATGCTACACTAACTGTGGTATTTGTTCTGCTGCTTAGTTGCATTAAGCAGGAAAGAGCATTTGATTCAGCAAAGGCAGCTGGTGATACGAATGCAATGTAAAACACTATCATGGCTATAAAAAAAAAGGCAGATTAAGTTCATAACTGTGGCCATAACCTTGGTCTAATAAAATAAAACAAAATAAGGCCCATTCTAGTGTTTTTATTGCCATCTGTTACTAAATGCTTCTTTTAGATGATTCTGGAACAGCTTCATAGCTTTCATACTGAGCTGGCTGTCTATGAAATGCAAAACTCAGAGGAATTAGAGAAACATTAAATGAACTCACGTAACAAATGCAAATCCTCTATGTTCAGACATGCTATACTCTCAATTTATGCTCTCTGAATTTGCCCTGAGTGTTATTGCAATCCTGGTAAGGAGCCGGCAAGAGTCTGGGGATGATCATTTGCTATGTTCTACTTTTATATGGGGCTTATGACCTTTATATAATTTAAACACAGCTATTCATAACTCATCTTTGAAGAAGCCACCTCTCTAGTTTATGGAGGATTATATAAAAACATAGGAACTATGCAACATATTATAGCATTGAGCTAGAACAGACTGAAATCATGTATCTTCATGGTGCTAGGAATAATGGTTCACCAACAGGCAAGAGTAGACTCAATTATATCACACACACAGGAGAGCCTATAGACATTGCTTGGTGAGAGACAAGACTACTGAATTTTGTCCTGCCATTTGAAGAGTGGTAGAGATGGAATAAAGGAAAGAGACTTTTTCCCACAGTGAATCTGAGTACTTCCCCCTGCCTGGCCCTTGCTCTATACCTGCAGCAGTGGACTTTGTCCATTTTCCTAACACTGTATAATGCATAAGTAAAGCAAGCATATAAATTATCATCCAAAACAGGATACTTTCAAGAGTTAAAAGATGGGCACCATTAATAATTATAAGGGGGCAACAAAACTATTGGTGCCATAGGTATATGGTGGGTGGCATTCTATTTTAAATTTTAGATTTAATCTTTCTTTATGTTTAACGTGTATCCACTTTACCTCCTAGCCAGCTTCCATTTATCCTTCTGTTCTAAATAGAAACTATTCTGAAACATTGCATTTACCATTTTTTGCTCCAAAGAATGTTTCTTACTAAATACCCTGGAATTGAAGGAGAGTGAAAAAAAAAAATCATCCTATTTTGTTTTATTTAAAGTACTGATAATATAAGCATATATATATAAGTATATATATATAAAAGTATATATATATATATACATATACTTATATATGTATATATATAAATATGTATATAAGTATATATATAGTATATATATAAAAGTATATATATATACTTATATATGTATATATATATATAAGTATGTATATGAGTGTATATATATATATATATATATATACACCTGTATGTCTGTGCATGTATATTTCTATATGTGTCTATGTACACACACATATATATTATATATGGGTACATGCATAATTTTTCTGTCTTATATAGATGTCATTGCTTACCCAAATATATTTTTTCATTTGCTAAATGATCTTTTACAGTCAGTATTAACCTTTTCAAATGTCATACTCTCAAACTAAATAATTTATTTGAACTTGGGAGTCATCTGGGATATCTTCACAGAAAGAAATATAAAATATTTGTTTTTTGAGAACATGTGGTATGAAATGGGGCAAAAAAATTCCCATTACTGGCTCTAGAATCCCATGGGAAAAAAAAAAAACAGAAACAAAACAAACAAAATAAACAGAAGCCATATTGCTAAAACTGGAAACAAGGGCAGGAGAGGAATAAGATAAAATTCAATTCTGAATCACCTGACTTTAAAATTAATAGTTCTTTAATTTCTTCCGATTAAGGACACAACTGGTCCTCAGATCAATCTAAGATAGATCTGTTTGTAGAAGTAAATAAAATGACTACCGCTTTGGAGAGAGGATGCTACAGGGCCTGGCGACAGCAAGGTTAGCCTAATAATTCTATTATGTATTCTCAAATTTAAATCTGTTTGCTAACTTTATTTTATTCACATTTGTTTTGAAATTTATTATTTTAAAGCTATATTTAAGACCACTATGTTTATTGCAGCATTATCTACAATAGCCAAGCTATGAAAGCAACCTAAGTGTCCATGTACAGACAAGTGGATAAAGATTTGGTACAGATGACACACACACACACACACACACACACACACACGTGCACACACACACAAACACACACACACATGTGACAACATGAATGGACCAAAAAGGTATTATGCTAAGTGAAATAAATTGAACTGAGAAAGACAAATACCATATAATTTCATTCATAAGTGGCTGACAGAGGGAAGTGGGGTGGGGACTTGGGAAAAACAGGCGAAGGGAAGAGAAAGATACAGGCTTCCCAGTATGTAATGAATAAATCAAGGGTATAAAAGCACAGCATAAGGAATACAATCAGTGCTATTTTGACATTGATTTAACAGAACACATGGTAACTAAACTTGTAGTGAACCTAGCATAATGTATAAACTTGTCAAATCACCTGTAACTAATGTAGCATTATGTGTGGAGTATACTAAAACAAAGATAAACCTTGGTCTCAATTTATGTGTGTATAGTATAATCATTATTGCTATCTTTTATTATTTATAATAAAATATTTTTTTTATTTTTGAGAGAGAGAGAGAGAGAGCACAAGCAGGGGAGGGGCAGGGAGAGAGAGGAAGACACAGACTCTGAAGCAGGCTCCAGGCTCCTAGATGTCAGCACAGAGCTGGACATAGGGCTAGAACCCATAAACCTTGAGATCCTGACTTAAGCTGAAGCCGGATGCCCAGGTGCCACATATTACTGTATAAATTAACCTGATTGTGGGGTGCCTGGGTGGCATAGTCAGTTAAGTGTCCAACTCTTGAGCTCAGCTCAGATCATGATCTCACAGTTTGTGAGTTCGAGTTCCACGTGGGGCTCTGAGCTGATGGTGCAGAGTCTGCTTGGGATTCTGCCTCTCCCTCTCTGTGCCCCTCCCCAGCTTGTGTTCTCTCTCTTTCTCTCTCTCTGTCAAAATAAATAAATAAACTTTAAAAAAATTAACCTGATTAGAGGCAGAAGCACAAACTTTCCAGTAGACATGGAATGTGAGACCTGGAAAGACCTAAAGATATAATTAAATCTATTCTGCTCAAGGTATAGGTGAAAAAAAAAATGGTGTCCAAAAATTTAGCTGATTTGCCCAAAGTCACAAAACTAGTTCATGGCAGAGTTGGAGCTAGATTCTGAGCCTCTGGAATTTTGATCCAGTTATCTCTCTAGTACATCCTCACGTTGCCCTCATGTGTCTGTCCTAAAAGATGCATTTTTTCCGTCTTTATGTATATTCCAGGATATATTTTATTAGCCGTTAGAATTCTGTGCCATTTTATGAAATGCTGAAGTAATTCGAACAGCACTTATTTTTTATATACACAATATGCATAAAATGTATATATCATATGTAATAAATTATATACAAATATCTATTTTATACATATATATTTTATGTGTTACATATAATATTAAGTATATTATATACCAATACGTGTGTGTGTATATATATGTATATATATATAATATAACCACTGTCAATGTTATAAAAGCTCCTAGAATTCTTTTATTTAATATAATCTAAGTACATTTTATTATGTTTCCACTCTAATAAAATATATCTGGTCTATGGAATTTGTTTTATTTTTAATTTATCCATTAATCTATTTCTTTAACAAAGTTATAGAGCTTTTCTTACGTTCCAGGGGTCTTTTAGATATTAGAGAAATGTCAATTAAAAAAAGTCAATAGTTAAATATCTAGTTCTTAAGGAAATTGTATTCTAATTTCTCTTTGGGGGGGGTTGCAAAAAATCTTTCTTTCAAACAAAAAAGTAAAGAATAAACACATAGCAGTTAAAACCATTAAGTAAAAACAGATAGTTTACATTCACAGAGTATATTTAGTTCCACATTAGATTTACTAAATAGTCATCTAAGTTTGAATTTTTAAACTTTCCAATATTCTCATTTTTCATAAGCATTTTTCTTTAATTGAGAAAATCAGGTAATCTTTAAATTCATATGAATAATAAATGTGTTTCAGAATCCTCTAACCCCATTACTTCTACATCTACTTTTGCAAATTGGAGACACATGCTATGCATTCCGACATTCTCATTTGTCATTGCAGATGATGGGACACTTTGATTATAAGCTGTTTCACTTAGAAGTTTTCACATATATTGTAAAATACTCTACTTGTAATATTCCATTAAGGAAAACTCGCACAACTTCAGTTTTTTATTTTCACAAACTTGCCAATCTATTAGGCATCATCAGAATTTATAAAATATTATTCAATTTGATAAAAGAAAGTGGTACTTTATTTTGCTTTACATCTTTTAGAATGAATGAGACAAAATACAATTTTATGTGCTTATTGGCCATCTGTATGGTTATGATTTTGTTTTGGTAATCATTCATTTGTCCATTTTTTTTAAATAAGGATTATAATGTCTTTATTTTTACTTTCCTGCAATGTATATTGTAATCTTTTCCCCCAGCTTATGATTTTCCTCACTCTTTATCATACTCTTTTCCATAGGAAATTAATTCTTTTCCTGTATGCAGTAAGTTGTTTTCTTCATGAGTTTTTACTTTGCTTAGAAAAACCTGTCTTGCTTTCATTTAGAACTGTTCAATGTTTTAAGTCACATATTTATCATTTAAATATCACCTGAATTGACTTCATATAAAAAATGATAAAGGATTATAACTGTTTTTCAAACTGGAAAGAAATTAGGACTATAGATTAACAAGATCAAAGGTGCATGATTAATAAGATTAAAGTGCAAATATCCATTTACATTTGAAATAGTTAAACTGAATTAAGGTACGTCTGACATTAAAATTTATTCTTATTTAAAATTTTTAAGCTAAAGAAGGAATAACGAAAATAATTATTGACTACAACATGATTGTTGTTGGTCATACAGAGGAGGGGTTTCATTACATAATTATCTACTGCATATGTATAATTCTCTCTCTCTCTCTCTCTCTCTCTTTTTTTTTTTCCCTGTAGCTTGGAGAGTCTCTAAAGGCATTTAGTGCTTGTGCAGTCTTGTGACTGTTAGAAGTAAATGGAACAGAACAAAGTAGGTTGCTGGAAGTCCATTTCAGAACTTATCCTAGCAGATCGTGTGGAAAGAAGATGAAAGCTTGGGCAAGACTGGTGGAGGTGCTGTTGGAGAGGAATAGAGAGAGTTGTATAAGTTGAAAACTGAGACATCTTATTGATTGATTGAAAATGCTGAAGGAGAAATAAACAGAAATAGAGGGTGTCAAGGATAACTGATGGACATATCTATATTGACATATATATGATGTATATTTGCTATATGTAATTTCTATATTAATGGGAAGAATTGGCAATGAGGAAAGGGAAGATATACACGTAGAAAAAGACGAAGAAATCTCTAGGCACATATGATATGGCAAGCGTAACAATATATAGTGCATGAAGATTAATTATACCGAGATGCTTTTCCAATTGAACTATATAGTCTCTGAAATGCTACTTACACACATTTACAATGTTTTCAGAAATTGTCTTTTAGGATGTGAAAAACTCCACGAAGACTAAAATATTAGTTGGTAGCAACTAATATTTGATATTCTAGTAAGAGTCATGTTTTTTCCATCATAGTAAGAGTGTCAATAAAGCACTCAATTAACTAAGGGCTTTCTCTAAGAATAAAGTCTAAGACATGGACATTTTGACTGGTTTGTACTTAAGGAAGAAATTGCCTTATAATCAATTTGTCATATGGGAAACTATGGCCTTTTAAGAGGACAATGATGCATGTAGCAGGAGAATAAGATAACACAAGTGGATAAAGGAAATAGAATTAGGAATCAGAAAGATGTTGAAGGAAATGCCATTTGCATCATATTTTTCCCAGGCCTGACACTGATTCTATATTTACAGTTGTTGTACTATAATTAATTATTGAATTACTAAATAAATTATTGAAATAATTAAGATTGTACTTTATCAAGTATGGAATTATACATTTTAGCAATGAAAGCAGATTTAACTATTATTTAATGTTTTCATTTTCATGCACTTGACTCAATACCATTTCTATCTGCCACAGAAGCAGACTGACACACGATAGCAGTTTACAGTTCATGCTGTGACACATTGAGGAGATTAAGCTGTCAAAGTCTGACAGAGATCACTGAGTTGAAGGGGAAAAGATAGTACTGGAAGGCATCTTTGAGATTTTTTTTTCAAGTGCTGAATTTAGCTAGAATAGAAACAATAATGCAAAGTGTTATTAAAAATTTGATTTTGTATACATCTGCTTTATTCGAGGTGTAAGAAAATGCTTTAAAAATAAATTATGTGAGGGGCCTGGGTGGCTTAGTTGGTTGAGCTTCTGGCTCTTGATTTTTGCTCAGTGAGATAGAGCCCCATGTAAGGTTCAGCACTGACAGCATGGAGCCTGCTTGGGATTCTCTCTCTTTCTCTCTCTCTGCCCCTCCCCCACTCTCTCACATGCTCTCTCTCTCTCTTTCTCAAAATAAATAAAAACCTTAAAAAAAAGTAATGTGTTAGAGAAGAACAAATACTATACACTTTCACTCATATGTGGAATTTAAGAAATGAAACAAACAAGTAAAGGGAAAAAAAACAGAGAGAGAGAGAGAGAGAGAGAGAGAGAGAGAGGCAAACCAAGAAATAGACTCTTCACTATAGAGAACAAACCGAAGGTTACCAGAGGGGAGGTGGGTGGGGGGATGTGTGAAAGAGGCGATGAGGATTAGAGAGTACACTTATGATGACGAAAAAAATAAATAAGATGAGATAAAAATAATTAATAATAAACAAACAAAATGTCATGTTCCTTAATGGTTAAAAATAATTATGTGTATTGGATAGCCATGTACATTCTGCATGCATATGTTGACACACTAGCAGAAAATAAGTGAAAAAATATATTTTAACCCTGCATAAAACAAAAAAAAAGAAAGCCACTTCATTCTAAAAGTGACCAGGGAGAAGCTGTTTTACGTATTCAGTTCAATGAAGATGAGTATTTCAAAATTAGTGATGCTTTTTTGTATTATCAATGAAAAAAAAAAAAAGTTTTCTTAAACATTTGCAAGTGACCCTAGAATGCTTAAAACGTAAATAATAAATACTTAGCATTGCCTTGGAAAATGAGCGTTTCCATTTGTTTATTCATTCACTCATTCATTCATTCAATAACATTTTTTCCTAGAGGTTCATCACTCACTCATATGCATATAATCATATAATCATATGCATATGATAATAGCTACCACAGTATTTTCATGTGCCACTGTTACCAACTATTAATATAAATATAATTTTAACGTGTAAATTATACATAGTAGGATAAAATAACAATAAACAAAAGTAGTAAAATAAAATTAATAAAATATATAATTTAAAATATCTGTAAAAATATTGTCCACAACTTTTAACAATGAAAATGTATCCTGATACCTCACAGTCGTCTTTGAGAAATACTTTGATGAATAATAATTTTTCTTTTATATAGATTTAGAGTTTTAACTTTAGAGATTCTAGGATTATTCTATAATTATCACTTCATAGTTATGTGGAATATCAGTGCCATCTAACCTGGTTATTTCTCAATGTCAATGAAAGTGATAAATTTATATACTTGGTCTATTGTTATTAAGTTGAGTTTATATTTCCATTCTCAATAATACAACAATAAATATGAAATTCACACTTGTCTCCCCAAAACGTATGCACACACACACACACACACACACACACACACAATGATTCAGAGTATGGAGGCTATTATCCTAAGATTTTTGTGTAATAACAATACCCTTGGAAGCTAAATTAAAATTCAGATTAAGAGGTAGAGAGAATACAAACTATTGTAAAACCTTGGATTGTGAGTAACTTGTTCTGAGAGTGTTCTGTGAGACAAGCAAACATTTCTAATAAATTATAACTTGATAAACAAGCGATGTCTTGCAATATGAGTAGGATCTGGTGCCAAATGTCACATGATCACAACTGAGCCAATGGTTCTTGAAATTCACTTTGATATACAAGTGCTTTGGATTATAAGCATGTTTCTGGAATGAATTATGCTTACAAACCAAGGTTTTACTGTATTTTGTATTGGTTGTAGTACTACAGATAAAAACCTAAATAATACTAAAATCAGGAAACACTGAAAGCCATCTAGAATGTATTGACATTCTAGAAACTGATGTTACCAAACACCTGGTAAGGATTCTGAGAAATAAATCATTTGATTATGAAATAAAGCAAAAGCATGTAAATGAGGTTGGTTTAGTGTTGTTTTAGTGGAAGGTAATTTTTGTGAATACAACAAAATATGGTGTCAAACTCCAAAGAATATACCGTTGGCCATATTATTGTCCAGGTATCTACATAGATCATACTATTCACATACTGTTCACAGATTAAAGAACATTTTATTGGGAAAAAAGCTTATAATCCTATATATGCCACTAATTTGACTGGGTTCAAATTTCATTAGCCCTCTATAACAGGAAGAGCTTTGATTTGTTTGATCTCTTCTCTCTCAAAGTTGTTAAGATGTAGAGCAATCATGATATGAATCCTAAAATGGACTCCATTTGAAAGAGTTTCTTCACAGTTGGTTCTCAACTGCATCACTCTCCTGCCAGGTTGAACACCAAAGGACAACAGGTAATAGCGGGCAGGAACAGAAAGATACTCATGGGAGCTGGGCTTGCTGATAATTTTACATCCCATCATTCCAATGGTCTATGAGTATTTTTTAAGGACATGGAGTGTACCTGAAGACAATGAAGGAACACTAGGTTACTGCCTTCTAATGGCCCCAGTCAGTTCAGTCCAAGACCCCAATTTGCAAATCTCACACTAGTGCTACTCGTTTGAAAAATGGGGATCCTACTGGCAGGGAATTCTAGAAATGAAGCTCCAGGCTTCTCCTCTGCAATCACGGAAGCTTCATTCCAATGGCTTTGGTGGAAGAAAATAAAGCTAGGGGGGAAAAAAGGCAGCAAAGAAAAGCTCTGCCTCTAACAAGCCCTACCCTTGGTGGAAAACAAGTGATTGACCAACTACCAGTCTTAAGCAAGTCTCTGGGTAATCTGATCCTCTAACTACAGGGCTCGTCAAGATTTTCCTTCCAATTCCGTGCTGCTGCACACTTCTGGGGAGGAGTTCTGGTAAATACAATTTTCTCTTTCGAAATCCATTCCTTCAAGATTGCTGCCTCAGGCGTCTGCCTTACTGACCCACTCCTTAATCCACAACTGATGACAGAAAATCAAAGCAGCTCACAGAAATTAGGTTGAAGGAGAGAGAGAGAGAGAGAGAAAGGGCAGACATATGTTCTAATGACATAGAATCAGGAAGGAAATGAGGTAGGGAGATTGGGTTCAGGGAAGAAAAGCAACAGCAAACAACTCACAAAGCAGTAATGGAATTGATCTATTTGAATGGAAATCTTGTGCAATCTTTGAAGTGGAGCTCAGAGGAAACTGATGGAAGACAAGGGTACTCTCACTCCAAAGTATTCAGCTGAGGCTGAATCTACTAATGGAAGCATCAGCTAATGGCATTCTCTGTAACAGGATGGACAGTAAAATCAGGTTAAATGAACAGGCATTGTGATCTTTCACCTGGAAAAAGTATTCATACACATATTTTGTTATCTGCTTTTTGTTTTGCCGAGAATAAATGTACCATTAGAACAGCTGAAGAAAGAAATGCTAAAGGGAATTCAGTTACTTCTCTACGGCGGGGTGTGACTTTAGAATCTGGAAGAGCACCTTTTGACACGAATTCAAATGATAACAGACTGCATGCTTTGCAAAAACAATCAGCTTTTAACATTATCCTTGTAATTCTGCATAGGTGGTTCTAAATTGTTACGTTTAACTGATCTAATCTCTTGAGTGCAATTCTGTTTATTCTTCTTCTCAATATTCATTTCCAAACTACCTCGAAACGTGACACTTTCTCCCAGCACTTGATCTTTGTAATACCAGTTCTGTCAGTCTCAAAAGCAGCAAAATCTGACAGCAGTTTACAATTCTTACAGTGACATATTGAGAAGATTAAGCTGTCAAACTTTCAATGCTTTTTTGGATAGCTCTTTTCTTTTGGGAAATTTTAAAATAGAATTTCAGATTTTTAGTAAGTGAATTAATTACAGCCTTTCAGTTAAAGGAGGTACTATTGACAAAAGTTTGTTCGGTTAATATTAACTGTATCTGTGTAATTTCATTCTAAGGGAATATGATTAGACAAGGTAGATTTTACAGCATAAAGAATGTTATAAAAAAAGGTAAACTGTAAAAACAAACTGAGAACCTGAGCTTTCTTATTTCAGACTTATCAAAAAAGAGGAGTAACTTCAATTTGAGAATTAGAATTTAAATATTCTAGAAATTTCTTGTACCTGTGATCTATGCTAGTTTCAAAGATTTGGTCAGGGGATAAATCTTATTTAAAATAGTGTTAAAGGTTCGATTTAAAAATATACGCTAAAAGCTATTTTTCTAGTACCAAAACAAAATACCTAGTTTATATTTTATATGTGTATATTCTCCACGCATTGTTTCAGATTATGAAGTAGGCAATGCAGTGAAGATGCAGAAACCAGCACAGAGAAGACATTGTCAGTGATCTCTTTGCTCTAAGATTTCACTTGGAAGCCACTAGCAAAAACTCCTACCCACTGTCTATTCATTCTTATGTTTCTACCCTGAGGTACATGGAATAACCTTTTCTACCACTTTATAAATCTCACATTAGTGCCGCTCATTGGCAGAATGGGAATCCTACTGTAGGGGGATTCTAGAAGTAAGGCTCCAGCCTTTCCCTCGGTGCTTCAGGGGAGTACCGTTTCTAGTGGCTCTGGTGGAAGGAAATAAGGTTGCATTGGCAGCAGTCAAGCACAATCGTGCTAGCAATTCTACATCATGCTAGGGTGGTTAAAATTTAAGTTAGAAATGATGAAGAAGAACCCATGCCTTAAATATATATATATGTATATATATATTTAAGGACTAGAATGACATGAACAGATTTGTTTTTTAGGAAGTCAGGATTTTTCCTTCCAATGGTCTGTTCTGCTCATCACTTATTTAGGGATCAAGATCAAAATCCTCTTCTTTCCTGATGACTCCAGTCTTTCCTGATGACCTTTTCATCCTGCTCATTCAGTATTATACATTCAGTTTGGTCTGTCTCCTATGTGTCAATTAACTTCAAGATAATTCTACTCAATAAGTGCATGTAAATGTCCTACCGTGGGATTTGCAGTGCATAAACTAGAGATGGTAGACAGTCCTAAAAATATTTTTAAAATATATAATCTCGACTCTTTTAAGAGAGATTGGATTTGCAAAGATGGAATAATTATATATGAAATACTTTTGGAAGAATATAAATTAAGTAATAAATTAAATCACCTCATCAATCCTCTAGCCCTCTGAAAAACAAAAGTCATACTAGTCCCGATCTTTTCTTTCTTTCTTTTTTTAATTTCTATCTTTGAGAGATAAAGAGACAGAGCACAAGCAGGGCAGGGGCAAAGAGAGAGGGAGACACAGAATCTGAAGCAGGCTCCAGGCTCTGAGCTGTCAGCACAGAGCCCAACGTGGGGCTCGAACTCAAACTGTGAGATCATGACCTGAGCCCAACTTGGATGCTTAACAAACTGAGCCACCCAGGTGCCCCCCTTTTTTTTCCCTTTTTCTCTTTCTTTCTTTCTTTCTTTCTTTCTTTTCTTCTTCTCTTTCTTCTTCTTCTTCTTCTTCTTCTTCTTCTTCTTCTTCTTTGCTTTGCATTTAGCATCTTCTAATTTGGCCATATTGAAAGTCTTCTTGTGGAGATGGTAAGAGAAAGCTATGTGAGGTTTCAATTCACTGTAAAGATAAACAAACCAGTTGCAAAGAAAAATTAACATAGTAAATAAAATATGATATAAAAATTGTAGTTTGCCCTGCCACAAACCTCTATTCAGAGTCCTAATTTCCAGGGTTTTTCAGTTTTCATCCCTTGCATGCTTGCATAATTCTGGTGGATCTTCTGTTGCTCCAAGTCTATTTCTTGCTTGATCATTTTGAAATTGTATCTTCTGATTTTCTTTTTTTTTTTTTTTTTTTTTTTTTTTTTTTTTTTTTTTTTTTTTTT